>NW_026651445.1:0-10000 GCF_028751815.1 Salvia miltiorrhiza | reverse complement strand
TTCTGTGTGCCTCTTTGATGATCTCCTTCGAGATGAGAAGCATGAAAAACAACTCATTGTTATAGCCTTTATATCAAAAGGCATGCAGCATTCCCTGATCAAAATTCAAACAAACAAACAACTTTACTATAATTTCGCAACCATGTATAAAATATAAATCAATATCTTGAAGCATTAATTATCCATGTAAAGAAATTTTATATATATATGTCGAAAGCCACAAACCCGAATGGAAAATGCGCTTTAGCTTAATCAAGAATTCATTGTTCTCGAAAGCAAGACAAGGGCCCAGGAAAGGATAACATTGTTTAAACGATGATGAATACATATATGCAAAATTAATTGCACGAAAATGTACAAGAAAATCCAGAAAAGATTTTGAGAAATAATAACCTGGTCATTTCCAAAAGCCATGTTTTTGGAGGACAAATGACAAGGAAGAAATGCTTTTGTTTTTTCTGCACATTTTCCGAGGAAAATGGACATACATGGGAAGGAACAACCGCTAAAATAGAAAAAGATTAAAAAAATTATATCACTCAATATAAGGTCTTAATTAAAGATTCTAAGTTCAGGGTTTCACAATTCATTTTTTTTCAATCCATACATGAATTTTTTAAAGCTTTTATTTTCATAATCTTTTTCATTTTATTATATGTAATCTAAGATTTTATCTTTTTCATGGCACTAGTGTATTAGTCATACCTTGTGCAAAAAAATTTTGTAGGGATAAAAATTAAAAATATCTACTTTACAAAATTATAAGCGGAAATCATCTATCTTTAGGGCTGTAAATGAACAGAGCTACTCGCAAGCTATTCGAGATTCGGCTCGAAAAAAGCTCGTTCGGAGCTCGATTCGATAATAAACGAGCCGAGCTCGAGCCCAATTTCGAGCTCGAAATTTTTATCGAGCCGAGCTCGAGCCTGACAGTGCTCGGCTCGTTGAGTTCACGAACATGTTCGAATTCGCCTGTTCACAAGCCTGTTCACGAACCTTCAGTCGAGCCTTCAATCGAGTTAGTACATGAGCCTTAAATGAGTCGAACTCGAACTCGTGTAACATATTAATTAAGAAGATTTTCTTAAATTTATAAAAAATTCGAGCTTGAACACCATATATACGAACATCTAACGAGCCGAGCTCGAGCTCAAGCTCGAATTCGATATTATCGAGCATCACCCGAGCCGAACTCGAACCGAGCCCGAGCTTATAGTAAGTGGATGACGAGCCGAGCTCGATCATCAAGATAAAAGCTCGAATCGAGCTCGAGCCGAGCTCGAACACCCGAATATTTAAACGAGCCGAGCTCGAGCCTGCTAGTATTCGGCTCGGCTCGTTTACAACCCTATCTATTTTGTAAAAATATATAGAAACTATCCAATTTCAAGTGAAAACATTAAAAAGCTCTTTGATATGATAAAAATTTGCATGAAATACTTGTGGGAATATTAAACTTAATTAATATTCAATTTGTCCGAGAAATCGTCTTTTAGAATTAATTCATTTGAGGCCCATCTTTATTCCTTGTATCTGATCCCTGGACTGGTCCAAAGTCTCCTGAGCCCAGTAGGAGTCGCCTACTACAGTTATTAAGGCCATACGTCTATGTTTTGTCTTTAAATACAAATATCTGCTCTCAGAATAAGACACACAAAAATTAGGGTTTTAGAGAGCAGAGCAATAAGGAGGCGCCAAGTGTAGGGGTCGAATTCTCTGGGAGTTCTCATAGTTCATTGTCCATCCAACGTTGGGAACTGAGCGGGATACCAACGTTGGGAACTGAGCGGGATACAGTTCAGAAGATGTGAACTGGAGTCAGATTTTTGCAGGAAATATAATCAAGTTCTGACAGTCTCCGAAAAATAGCCATAAGTTCCTCTGCAGAACTTTGATTGAGGTGAAACAGGCAGCCACGGAAAACTCTTTCGAAGACGAAGAAGTCGTATTTCTGCGAAAAATACAATTGGAGGTCGTTTGAGGGGTCAAACGTTGCGTTGAAGTTGGCTGACCTGTTTAGGGACGAATTGGGTCAGAATTGGAGTCTTTTGATTCAATCGTCAACAACCTCTGTTCAATTCACAAGTAAGTAATTCTAACCCCAATGCGCAGCACTTAAATTAATAGGAGCATGCTAGGTTTAATCGATGTATGGTGAATTAAGATAATCCAAGAGACGATCCTCGGGCAAATCGAGTATTAATTAAATTTAATATTTCCTCATGGAGATGTTTCAGAACATGAAAAATAGGATTAAAATATTATGTTTATTTTATTTGTTTTACTTGTTATATAATTTTATATTACATTATAATTGTGTTAATGATTATTATTTATTTTTAATTTTATTTTTATCGAGAAAAAAAAAATTGGACTTCTCACACACATGATGTTGGAGCATTCAACACTTTTTTTTTTGCTATGATTTTTTTACGGATATATATGACTAAATTTATGGATAGAAAAAAAATCAAGATTAAATATGTATTTATACTATAAATGATTTATCACAAAGACTTGTATGAGACCGGAGACCGGGTCAACCCGTTTTTTCACCCATTTTGTTGACCCATTCTATAATTATTTCAAATCTTTCTGTCCCGAAATCCTTGTCTTCAACCTTGTGTTTCCCCCCTTTTTGTATCACATTCCAAAATTCGTCTGCCACCAACCACCATCGGCGACGCTCTCCTCGGCCGATGTCCACCTCAGTGCGCTACACTGGTTCAACAACAGCAGTGGGGCCACCGTCATCGCCTCGAGGCCCCTCGCCTCTCTCTCTTGGACTCATCTCTCTCTAAAACCTAGATCCCCAAATCTACTGCCATCCTCCCTCGATTTCCGGCGACAACAACCAAACGCCCGTGCGCCGCCGCCGCCTTCACCATATCTCACTCTCTGTTTATGTCGGACGACTGTAGCAGCAAGCCACCGCCGCCATCCTCAATTCACAACCCTCATGCCACCTCTTTGGCCCAGCGAGCAGCAGCGTTATGCCGCCACTTACCGTCTCTTGCCTCGGCTCTACCCCACTCGACTGGCCATTCATTGGGCCATGATAAACTAGAACAACGTCTGTGTAGGTACACGATTTTTAAAGAAAATAAAAAATAATTTATTAATTTTATATCTTTGTTTATTTTGAAATCTTATAAAATTCAAGATTAAATATTACTTTCTCCGTCCCTGAAATAAGTTCATTTTTTTCCTTTTTGGGACGTCCCAAAATAAAGTTTCTCTTTCTTTCTTTCTATTTTTGGACAACTACTCCACCATTAATAATACTTTATTTATTCTTACTTTTCACATTTTCATCTCTCAATATTAATTATAGCATACTCCCTCTGTCCCGGCCAAGACGCTACATTTACTTTTCGGCACGGGATTTAAGGAGTTGTAGATTAATGTTTTAAGTGTATAATAATAAAGTGATAAAGTAAGAGAGAGAAAGTGATAAAGTAAGAAAGAGAATGTAATAAAGTGATAAAGTAGGAGAGGGAATGTAATAAAGAAATACTTAATTAATGAATTAAGTGTTTAAAATTCCTTATTTTTGTCAAATATAGAAATGTAGCATCTTCGTTGGGACGGCCCGAAAAGGAATATGTAGCATCTTGGGCGGGACGGAGAGAGTATTTTTTTTCCACTATCAATACAATTTATCATTTTTCTTAAAACTCGTGTCGTCTCCAAAGAGGAACTTATTTTGGGGACATAGGGAATATATATTATTAATAAAGATATTACCAAATTTCAAAGATAGAGATCCATTTTTTTTGCAGCAAGTCAAATCTAATATTGATGTATATCAATCTTCAAGAGCCAATAGGATCGTGCCACGTCAGCCCTAGGCCCATAATCATGTAGGCTCAAGCCCAAAGCTTGACTCTTCCTACAACTATAAATAGAGGTCTCCACATCACTTCTAAACACACCAAAAATTATAGTATTCAAGAGCGGAAGAGTTGAAGAGAAATTCTCTACGAATTCTTTCCAACATTCATGGCGTTCTTCAAGGTGTCCCGACGAAGATCTTCGGTGGAATCATCTTAAAGTTAGCGTTGGCGAGAGTCATCCACGTGGACGTCATAAAGCTTGAAGCTCGACGCAAACTTTGGAAGCAAGACGAAGCCCTCCACATCGACGTATACTTTGGAAGCAAGGTGAAATCCTCCACACCAACATATACTTTGGAAGAAAGGCGTAAGTCCTCCACGTCGGCATATACTTTGGAAACAAGGTGAGAGTCATCCACGTAGGCGTTATAAAGCTTGAAGCTCGACGTATACTTTGTAAGCAAGGCGAAGTCCTCCACACTGACATATACTTTGTAAACAAGGCGTAAGTCCTCCACGTCGGCATATACTTTTGAAACAAGGCGAGAGTCATCCACGTAGGCGTTATAAAGATTGAAGCTCGATGCATACTCTGGAAGGAAGGCGAAGCCCTCCACATCGGCATATATTTTGGAAGTAAGGCGTAAGTCCTCCACGTCGGCATATACTTTGGAATCAAAGATCAAGTCAAGCTCAACATATACTTGGGAAACAAGACGAAGTCCTCCACGTCAACGTTATAAAGCTCAAAGCTCAACGTAACAAGACAAAGTCTTCCATGTTAATATTATAAAGCTTGAAGATCAAGTCCAAGATCATCGGGGGCATATTTCTCCAACAAATCTCAAGGACTACTTAAAGACCATCCAAGAATCAACTTGAAGATAAGAATTAGAGAATCAATCAGAGATCGCAACCCACACAAATACATTTGATCTACAAATATTAAAGTTGTACACAATTTTGTATTTATTAAATTAAATACATAAATTTCTGTTTACAGCCTGAGACAAGGTCGAGTGTCAAGGGATGAGATCAATTCTACTTACAAAATTATGCGAAAGATAGAGGCATGAGAATTATCCCTCGATGCCTCTGAGCTAGTTATTACCAGCACCGGATAGGTGATAGAGGAGCAGTGGCGATTATATGATGGTTTTGACCCAATATTATAGCGTAAACTATGAGCCAGGATTAAGCGTAATGTGAGCTGCTGTGGAAGGTTCATGCCTCGCATGGTTGTGAGTATATTTGACTATTTCGGGATGAAGTTGACTAGATCTCATTTATTCAATAATCATGTATTTGAAATTAAAGTTGGCTTAACATTACTTTGCACCTTTGGTTGATTCATATGTCTTCTTGAAAAATATTGCATAGGTTGTTGTATAAAGCCACAATTATGTTTGCTTGTTGGGTTTCAATTTGATTTTAGTCTTTCAAAGATTTATTGTGGAGAGCTTAATGTGGATTTCACTTGGCAAAACTGTTTATTGTGGAGAGCTCAATGTGGATTTCACTTGGCAAAACTGCCAGAGACTGTTTTTGCATTCTCTCACAATGATTCCACCTTCTAAAAGAAAAGAAATTAACTGCATTCTTGCTTTAATCATTAACATACTGTAACCAAGTATCCTGCTTTCTATAACTGAACTACAGTTCATATTTTCAATATTGATGAAAATATTTAACGTTCTAGTTTTGCAGCTTCTAGGCACACCTACTGATGAAATTCTGATTCGAGCAATTGCTATGACAATAGCTGGTTAGATCTTGAGTTCAAAAAGGAAAAAAATGATGATGGTTAGAAATGGTTCAAAAAAAAAAAATTGGGGATAGCAGTTCGTGGCTCAGATTGGGAGATATTCTGGATTTCATGATTTATCTGAATATAAGTACAATTGATGGTGAGCACATTGCTCAAATCAAATGCTACTTCTACTCATACCAAATATTACTTCTAATAACAAATACTCCATCCGTCCCATGAAGCATGACCCAGTTATTTTCGGCACGGGAATCAAGAAATTTGTATTTTGTGTGTTAAGTGTGGTAGGTGAAAAAGTGAAAAGGTACATAAAGGTTAATTTTTTTGCTATTTTTAGAAACAGGTCAAGCTTCGTGGGACAAACCAAAAAGGAAATTGGATCATACTTCGTGGGACGGATAGAGTATTATTTTGATTCATACCAAATATTACTTCTTCTAATAATAAATATTACCTTTGCTCATATAAAATATTACTTAATATAAATATTACTTCTGCTCATATCAAATATTACTTCTTTTAATAGCAAATATTACTTTAGATCATATAAAATATTACTTAATAGAAATGTGAATTTTTTTAATAACAAATATTACTTTTGCTCATATTTATTTATTAGAAATATGTTTTTTGCTTACATCAAATATCAATTAATAAAAATATTCTTCTTGTAATAACAAATATTACTTCTGCAAATAAAAAATACTCCCTCCGTCCCACTGTATCTGATACTCTTTCTATTTTGGGCGTCCCACTGTAAGTGATACTCTTTCCTTTTTGGGTAAATTTTTTCCCCTTTAAACACCTTTTAACTTTTTCACCTACACACAAAATACACATTTCTTAATTCTCGTGCCCCAAAAAAAGGTCTCACTGACGGAGGGAGTATTACTTTTGCTCATATCAAATATTACTTCTTATAATAACAAATAATATTACTTTTTCTCATATTAAATATTACTTTATAGAAATATGCTTTTTTCTAGTAACAAATATTATTTATTAGAAATGACTTCTTCTAATAATAAATAGTATTACTTTTGCTCATATTAAATATTACTCCCTCCGTCCACGAAATGAGTACTCATTTGTGGACGGCACGGGTTTTAAGAAATGTATTGAGTGTAGTGTGAATAGAATAGAGGTCCCACTTTTTTGAGTGTATTAATTAAAGTTTTGTGTGGGGTACACTTGCCAAAAAGGGAAATGGGTACTCATTTCGTGGACGGACGAAAATAGAAATATGGGTACTCATTTCGTGGACGGAGGGAGTACTTTTTTTAATAACAAATACTCCCTTCGTCCCATGAAGCATGACCCATTTCTTTTCAACACGGACATTAAGAAATTGATATTGTGTGTGTTAAGTGTGGTAGGTGAAAAAGTGGAAAGGTGAATAAAGGGTAAAGTTTTTGCCATTTTTAGAAACAGGTCAAGCTTCGTGGGACAAACTAAAAAGAAAATTAGGTCATACTTCGTGGGACGGAGGGAGTATTATTAATTCTGATCATATCGAAGTAAATATATTTTATATGAGCAAAAGTAGTATTTGTTATTAGAAGAAGTCATATCCCTAATAGTATTTGTTATTGGAAAAAATCACATTTATATTAAGTACTACTATTTGATATGAACAAAAGGTAATACTAATTGTTATTAGACGAAGTAATATTTGATATGACAAAAGTAATATTTCTATTAAATAATATTTTATATGAATAAAAGTAATACTCCCTCCGTCCGTCAAAAGTGGACAACTTTGGCTGGGCACAGGATTTAATAAATTGGTGATAATTTTGATGTAGTGGAGAAAGGATCCCACGAGATATGTGGTTGAGATTGAATTTGGGGTGATTTTTTTTGTAAATAAAGAGTGTTTGTAAAGATAAAAGATTAAAGTGGATGGTGGGACCATTTCTATAAAAGAAAAGTGGTATACTCTTTGCGGACGCCCGATATAGTAAAAATGGTCCACTTTTGGCGGACGGAGGAAGTATTTGATATGAGTAAAATTTATATTTATTATTAAAAGAATTCATATTTCTATGAAGTAATATTTGATATGAGCAAAAATAAGATTTGTTATTAAAAAAAATAATATAAGCAAAAGTTCTAGGAGTATTTGTTATTACAAGAAGTAATATTTGATATGAGCAATCCAGGAAAAAATAGTATAAAAAAGTGTGAAAATTAGGGGTGGGAATCGGGTCGGGTTCGGGTACCCTACCCGAAAAAATCGGGTACCCGAACCCGAAAATTCACCAAAACTCCTACCCGATCCCGAACCCGATTCTGAAATCGGGTACCCTAATACCCGAGTCGGGTACCCGATTCGGGTATTCGGGTACCCTAAATTACCCGACGACGGGCAGGTGAGAAGGGCCGGCGCGCCGCTGCGTGGCTGGGAGGCGGGCGGGACACGGACCTGGCTGGAAGTGGGGACGACTCGCGAGAGGCCGGCGCCGCTGGGTCGGGATTGGAGATCTGGATCTGGATTGGAGATTGGAGATCTGGATCGTTGAATTCCTTTGCCATGGATCGGGATTGGAGATCTGGACATTGGAGATCTGGCGAAGGGAAGGATGATTCTTCCAGGTCGTGGATTCTTCCAGGCTGCACCTGCACCTGCGGCGGCGAACGGCTGCTGCACCTGCGGCGGCGAACAGCTGCTGCACCTGCGGCGGCGAACAGCTGCTGCACCTGCGGCGGCGAACGGCTGCTGCACGGCTGCAGGGGCGAGGGGCTGGGATGGAGCCGACGCCGGGCTGGCGAGGGGCGAGGGGCGAGTGGGGCGGCCGAGAGGTTAGGGCCGGCGCCGGCGGGCTGGGACCTGGGAGTTCAGTTTGGGAATTGCCGATTGGGTTTGGGAGGGATGAATCCTTTGGGAACAGGGGGAGGATCCGAAAATTTTAGGGCTGGGGAGTTTTAGTCTTTTAGAAATTAGAATTCATATTTAATAATTAATTTAATTAAATAATTTTAAATTTATTAATTAAAAATAATCGGGTAATTCGGGTATACCCGATACCCGATCGGGTATACCCGATACCAGATTATTTTGTCCCCGAACTACCCGAACCCGTACCCGATCCCGAAAAAATCGGGTATCGGGTACCCGATTACCCGAACCCGAAATTCCCAGCCCTAGTGAAAATTTAAATAAAGTACAGTAAGAAAATAATAATAAAAAAAAAACGTTGGAAAAAAAATCAGAAAAAACCAAAACATACGCAAATAAAGGGAAAATAAAAAATAAATGAAAAAAACGCTAAACTCTGTAATTTTCTCTAAAATCATTATTATAAATTTTACTTAAACATGAGCCGGTTAGGGGCAGCATAAATGGGTACGAGGACCCGGTCTCATACATGAGACCGGTCCGGTCCTATGCAAGACTACCTCATCATTTATTGGTGTAGGTCTTTTTTCATCAGATTCTAACTTGATAGAATTAGCACTTGGGTTTTATATATATATATATAGATAGAAGTGAAAATAGGTTTTCATATGCGCCGCCCTCTTCTTCTCTTGTCACTCCAATCCAACATATTCTTCTCATTCTTGATCGATTATCATGTCTTCTCACTCGCCGCTGTGTAGTATGCTACTTTCATACACACGTGACAAAAATCCCCCTAGGCTTTGTGGTGAAAGCAGTTGAATTCAAAGAATCCAGTTGGAAGCTTACATCGAGGAGGAGATTGTCCCTTGATGGCTGGGAAACGTAACTCAAATTCATACGAGTTTTGAGTTCATAATTAATGTTAAGAATTATACAGAATTAATTTAATACACGTATTTGTATTTGTTTGTTCAGTAATCACTCCAGATATATGATATGGATTATCCTGGCTTCTACGTCAATGTCCCCGATTTGTTTGTAATCAGATATCCCATTGACTTTTCTAAACATAAAAGCGACCTGCGATATTTTGCATGTGCTTTTGGAAGTCTCTTTTATGTATTTTTATTGTATATATTGTATTGCAGAACCGTTTCAAGAATAAAGCCGAGAAAGATGCACTGGAGAAAATGAAACGCCTCGTAACTGCACAAGCTTCTGAAGTGGAACTTGATTATCTGAGGTAATCGATAAACCAAGTCCTTTAGATTTTGATAAACAAGATCTCTACATTTAATTTCCTTCGATTTGTTAGTTTATTTTGTGATTCTTGTATATGGTTCTCACATCCCTCAAAACTGATTATCATTTGATTGTTATATAAAAACTAGTGTATCGTGATTATAATGTTAGACTCGTGTAAATTGTGTACATATTAAGTAATTATTAATTAGTTAATAAAAGGGTTAAGTACCAATTTTCCCCCAACATTGACGTTCCTATCGCCTTTAACACCCTAACATTAGAGTTGGCGTTGTTAACCATCTCAACGTG
>NW_026651444.1:0-10000 GCF_028751815.1 Salvia miltiorrhiza | reverse complement strand
GATTCGTGCTAAATCACAATTAAGTTCTTCAAATAAATGTACTAAAGATCCATTAAGTCACAAAGCATTTTAGTGACTTACTAAGAGAGTACTTGGTAGAGGATTTTTATTTTTGGGAGAAATGATTCCTCCCAAACCACTTCCATACACCAATTGGGGCCATACCAAATGTGGCAAAAGAAAGTTTCCCTTCACATTACTGAGAAGATCCCCATAACTCTCTAAGAAAATATGCCCCAATTCTATAAATTCCATACTGAAAATTCATAAGATGTGCTCAATTCTTACACCTTTTACTGATTCTGGCAATTTCTTTATCACAATAAAGGTATTACAGGTAAGATCACTTTCTATTTCATAATCTGACTTCTTACCCGTACACTAATTAATGATTAATTCACAATGTTTTACAGCAATGTAACAATAATAATATGCTCGTATCATTTACTAGGTTCACAATTCAGTGAGAAGGAAAGAAGAAAGGGAATGCACAAACTCCTTGGGAGACCCTAGGACCTTCAAGCATACTAAAACTTGCGAGTCCCCCAAAAATTCAGTGACTGATGAATGAAATGTAAAAGACTACTACCCATATGAACATGTGCACATTGCAATGCTGAAACAATCTCCAAGCTAAGCATGCTATCTTCGATTATCTTATGGTTTCAAGGTGGTCAGTCAACTATATGACATAAAATGATGATTCTGAATTGACTAAGTTGCAGATATATGATGCATCATGCATGTCAAAGTTGATACAGTAATTTTGTGTGATAAGAAAGTTAAAGCAGTAATTTTTTAGCCTACTTCCCTTTCAAATGGTTAAAAATTTTGTAACTTTATGTTGTCAAGGTTAAAATTAGACAACCATATTATTAAGATGATCACATGGCATCATCATAAGTAAATACTTATTCATAAAAGGCTACCCAAAGTAGCATCTTATTATTACCAATCCCCATCCCTAGTCAAGTAAGTCAGACTTTAGCAAAGTATATGATACTCAGATCCATAAAACATTAGTGTTTTGACATCACGAGAAAAAGAGATTGACGATAATTATAACAACAAATTATACCTTCGTGCTATGATGTCATTAAGGGAATCATCATCCAGAACAGGTGCAGCTTCCTCTTTCTTGCACTCCCGCAGGAGAGACTCTAAGTATTCTCTTCGATCCTCCGCACTAAGATATATTGTTTAGATTATAATTGATAAATATCAAATTAGAAGTGCCAAATCAGTCATTTATTTTACCATGTAGCATACCTCGTGTTATTGTCAAAAAATCCAGCAGTTATACTCTGATTCGCAACCCCAAGTTTGTGCTCAGCAGAAGCTCTAACTTGCTCCTCCACAGTTTGGACCTAATTAAGATATAGCGAAGACAGTCAACAAATTATAATAAAGTAATAACCATCAACATATCCGTCATTGTTCCAATACTATGACTTCTGTATATCATGTTTATTGTTGGCATTACTACAGAGAAAAGATATAAGTCACAATACAATATCTCGCTCTCAGAAGTGGCCTTTGAGTTTAATTGATCGATAGCAATAGCTGTTTTCCTAGTTTGTTGGTCCCGAATCCTGATTATAAGTTTTCAGTGACCACAACCTATAGGAACCAGTCTATCTACCACTTTTAAGTTTTAACGATGTTTGCATAGGCTCCATAGATTTATGTTCAATAATTCCAGGCTTTTAGAGAGAATGGTCATAGGAAGTGTAAAATACTTGGACATCTTCAAGTAGCCATAAATTGGTTTCAGAAAAAGCAGCATGAGGGATATTAAGTACACACTTGCACTAGTTTAATCGTGTCAGAAATAGAACGAAAGTAGATAATATGCATAATGAATAACATTCAAACTATTTATAGGAGCTCTCACAGCAGTGATCAGACAAGTAGCAAAAACAGTCAACTATACTAAGTAAGAAACAAAGAGAAAAACCACAGCCGAAGCACTATATCAGCATCATTTTATCTAAAAATGCTTTGTCGTATCCTTATAAGAGAAATAAAGCAAATTGTGAGTGTATTAGAACAGTATTCAATTTCTCTTCAGAAAATAATTGTTTGTGTTAAATCCATATTTAAGGAGCAGTCAGATTGCAAGATAAGAAAATTATAGCTTTCTCTAATAGTTTGAGAGTATCAATAGGGAAAACATTAAAGATAGAAAAGTAAACACTATAGGCTGGAATGAAGTCAGATTCCTACATAGAAATATTATATCAAACAAAAATTAAATACATTATTTAAAATTCAATACCATTACAAGGAAAGTACATGTTTTTATTAAAGATTGAAAGTGTAATCATAAGAAATTATTTATGCAAGACATTCTATACCATAATGGAAAACAATCTTTATTATTTGAAAATAGAGGAGTTATGTTCTCATTAACAGAGAAAGAACCAAACGAGTTACTCGAGTTCGGGGATTAAAGTATTTACAGACTTACAGTCTCTAAACGAAGAACAAGAACATCTTTCTTTTGTCCAATCCTATGAGCCCTGGCCTGTGCTTGCAAATCAACCTGAACAAACACAAACAATATAGAGTGAGCCTTTATTTCGAACTCAAGTGTCACTATTGAAGTACTGAGGAGAAAGGCAATAGATATAACCTGGGGATTCCAATCTGTATCAAAGATAATAACTGTATCAGCAGCTTGGAGATTCACACCAACTCCTCCAGCTCGGATACTAGATGACATAGTGTTGTAGATCAGTGTGAAAATAGAGACAGGACAATACCAAATAACAAAGGCAGCTTATTGAAGACATCAATTTTTGTAAGAATAAAGTCGTCTCTCTCTCTCTCTCTAACAGTATTATGGCAGTAGCCACTATTCCTATATAAAATGGAACCTTACTTGAAATGGCCTCGATACTGTCTAATATTACATACTTAAAAGCATGGCAGATATTTCATCTTCAACAAACGGTGATGTCAATATGTATGTATTCAATATTTCAGTACAAAATATGTAGAAAATAAAAACCATGTATTGCAAGGCATGAAATACCAGTACACATCAATAAAATAATAATTCCACAGAACCTTCTTTGTCAATATGTCGGGGATGTCCATCACTACTGGAACCAAAGTGCAAATGCATGCAACTCAAAAAGAATCCTTAGGGATACATTTACCTGAGTAAAAATATAAAGTATGGAGAACTAGGATTATTGAACTTCTCAATGAGGGCACCTCGATCACCACCAGATGTATGTCCATCCAATCGAAGGTATTTATACTGTTTCCAACAAAGATAGTCCTCCATAACATCAAGTAGTCTAGTCATTGTCGAGAATAGAAGAACCTGAAAACCAAAAGACATCCAACAATCAGGGAATTACAGAAAATGCAACTTTTAGCTCACACATTCTTCAATATGATGATGAAGGATATCTCGAGGAGCCTATCTCCACATCTCCCCATTGCACCCAGATGATGCAAAAGACTTTAATTAAAATAAATAAATAAATAAAGAATCCAAGCTCCTATATAAAAATTACCATGTAATTACTCAAAAAAGAAGATAGTAGAAGAGAAACCACAGTGTAGAAACCAAGGCATCAGCAAGAGTACAAATCAGATAGAGACAGTAAGCTACAGGATTCGACATCAAAGGTCAATGAAGTACCAGAAATTAGTCATTACTCCCTCTGTCCCATTGATAATGGCACACTTTTTTTGGGCACGGAAGGAGGAGGTGTTTTGGATGTAAAGTAAATGGGACCACTTGTAAGGTGTAAGGTAAGTGGGGACCACTTGTATAGAGGGTAAAGTAAGTTGGACACGAGAATTAAGGGGGGTTAGGGGCCCTAATTATTTCTACTTTTAGAATGTGCTATAATCAATGGGACAAATGAAATTGGAAGTGTGCCATTATTAATGGGACTGAGGGAGTATTATTCTTTCGTCAGTAATACATAATTCATAAATCACCTTTCAAATCATTTGAATTTTTAAATATAGCCACAAACAAACCTCACCCACTAATTCAGAGATGCACTTGAAAAAGTAAATGAGAACCCAAAAGCACACACAAATACCAAATATTAAAGATTGCTGCAGTGGTAAAGAGAAGGCCACAAAACAGAACTCAAGACACAAATCTTTCTGATGAGGGATTATGCAAATATGAATAATAGGCAGCCAACTTTTTACAGTACAAATGATTATCAAATGCCACAAATAAGAATGATTAAGAAATGCAGTATCAAAGCTTCATGCTATATATCACCAGAAGGAATAACAAAATACTTGACAATTGCGTGTGTGTGTGTTGGCCTAGTGGTAGGAGGTTAATGCCCAAGACCTGAGTTCCTGGGTTCGAGTCCTCCGTCGCGTGGTCTTTAAAATTTCATTATTTACTTATGTAATTTATCAAAAAAAAAAAAAAAACTACTTGACAATTACAAGTACAAGATGCATAATGACATGTTTCAAGCTCCCATGATAAAGAATAGGAGATTTATAACTCCACGTGAATAGAAATGAAAACTTACTCGGTGATCAGTTGCCTTTAATTTGGGCAATAACCTATCCAACATCTCAAGCTTCCCACAAAGTCTGATAATGTTTGGAAGGTAATGCTTTGGAACTAGATCGTGAACCTAATCAAGACAACAGATAATGTTAGTGAATTAAAGCACTGTGCAAAATGCGTCCAAAAGTACGCAAAAATAGATCACAGTTGGAAAGAAAACTTTACCTAGTTCAAGAAACAAATGTTCAACTATAAGAAAATCACCACAAACACTCGTCTTACTCATTAGCCAAATTTATCAAGTTCATAGCTCCAGTTGAAGATAGAGATAGACAGAGAGAGTACCTCCTCCACATGAAGTTGACTAAGATATGGGTGGTTGCATATATTCCGTAGCTCCATCACAGAGTTGTGCACAGAGCGAGCCTGATGAAGTACCAAGATCAAGGAACCAAAAAAATGAATCATCATCCACTCATACATCATTTATTGAGTTTGCCAGAATCTTTATGAGTGGACATAAAACCCACAGTTCACATGAGCATGCTATATAAATTGAAATACTGCGAGCATATTGACAATTGTGGTTGCTAACCAAAGTGTCTGCATGCAACTACATATATCCATCATGTACATATGAAATAAGTGCATACCAGAACAGACAAACCAATCTGTATATGCATGTACATATACAATGAACAATAACTTCTAAAAGCAGAACCTAAAAAGATTACAGAGTGAGTAACCTTTGTAGTTCCAATGGCACCAAGATTCTCTTCAACTCTCTTCATCAATAACTTCTGATATGCAGAAGCCTCACATCTAATTAGTCTTTCAATCTTCTCAGGTAATTCATTCTCCACCTGGTCAGGTCATTTTTAAAGTCACAAGTGAATTAAGACAAGCAATAAGCTTTGAAAGGACATCACAAGGTACTTCCATGAAGTTCTACAACTTCAGTGACTAAATAAATGGTATTTAGCAGAAGGAATGTCTAACAGAACCATCAGTATTTTGGGATGCGTTATCCAGTTCAGAACAATTGCTCTGTGCATTCTATGATAATTTTCTGTGAAAATGCACAGCAGTTACCTTGAACCATATAAAGAGACATCAGACAGTACCTTGTGTTTTAATCTTCGAAGTACAAATGGCCGCAGAACTTGGTGAAGACGATTTATTATCAAAAGATTCTCCTCTTCAGATAGTAAAGCCTAGTTGTGTTTGATATAAAAAATGAGATAACATGTGAAGAATAGTGAAACACCAGAAAAAAATATTAGCACATGACTTTTATTTAACTTACTTCATCCGCGGTACTGTCACCATTACTCTCAAATGGTTTGTTGAACCATTGAGAAAAATCTTCAGATGAGTTAAAGATGTTTGGCAACAAGAAATTAAGCAACGCCCATAGCTCTTCGAGATTATTCTGCAAGAGCAACCAGAAATAGAGAATATATAATAGAATACACCAAATAAAGTAGGTGAGTGATGAGTGTTGGAAATCTAAGTAGAATACATGCATAGATCATAAGCTGATGAATTAGCAAATATAAAACCTGCAAGGGAGTTCCAGTCAATAGTATTCTGTGATTGCTGCGATAATGTTTCAAATCAGCATTTAACTTGCAGGAAGCATTCTTAATGCGATGACCTTCGTCGATAATAATATAATGCCACTGTATTTTACTCAGTTTTGGACGATCATGTTTGTTCATCAAATATTCATATGTTGTCAGAAGAACATTAAATTTTTGATGAACAATTTGTTCCCTGCAACGGAAAAGTCACAAATGAACAGCTGAAGCTAAGTAAGAAGTAAAGAAGCAACAAAAGATTATCAGATGAATTCACAAAGGTTACTTGAATAGCCTTCGGCGTTCTTCGGGGGGGCCACAATAAACAATTTTGTGGACACTAGGAGCCCAGGTGGTGATCTCTGACTCCCATCCAGGTAGAACAGAAGATGGTACAACTACTAGAAAAGGTCCTCTGTCGTTCTTATTTTCCATTAAGTAGCAAATCAGAGATATGACCTGCAAAGTGGATTTTATGCATATCAGAATTGTTCCCCAAAACAAAAGAAAATAGAAAATAACAGGTATGATATGTCCAAAGGGACTACAACTTCATACAATCAAGAATATGTCACACCTGAACCGTTTTTCCCAAGCCCATTTCATCTGCTAGTATGCCATTCAAATGGTTATTGTAAAGAGAAACCAGCCATCTAAGTCCATTCATTTGATACCTTACAAAGAACCACAAAAAAAGAATATTTAGGAAGCAAATCACAGAGCTTTGTGTTTCTACTTCGGCAGTGACAAGATGCAAGCAATAACAATTTGGAATCAGAGCTCAAATGAAAAAAAAAAAAAAAAAAAAAAAGAGGAAGTAAAAAGTCCAGAAAAACCAACAGAAAATGGAAGATAAGAAGACGAATAAATGCACTCACTCCCTTAGTTTTCCCCCAATAAGCCCGGCTGGCTGGTCAGTTATGTGCTCTTTTACGCTGTCAAAAAGATAATCACAATTTAACAACAGAATCAGCATCAACAATAAAAGAAATACTTATCAGAATTAAATTTCCTTTTCACGAATATACTATTATAAGACCTAGAGAAATAGGAAGTAAGTGAAACTGAAAGCCAAAAAATCAAATTAAGTAGTATATCCGTATAAATGCATTTAAAAAAGTAGTGGTGCAGACATGTTAAAACACAATACCATGAAACTCGCATGCGCGGGGGGAGGACAATAACAAAAACACAAGCTCATCAAGAAGTTGGATCTACTTTAAAACTCAATGTTTAACATAAATGTGTTGTATTGAGTTAAGACAGGGGCAGGGTTATTCATATTACCTATGTGCCATCATGTAGTATTTCTCATTGCTTTCCAAATAGTGCTGTATACAGAGACCAATGAAAAAGGTATGAGAAAAGAATGATCTAATCAAACTTTTATGGAATAAAATGAACCTACAACAGAAGAACAAAAGAAAACCTTGGCCTGATCCTTTTCATCTTCATTCTCAACATCTTCACTCTCCTCAATGGCACCACCCTTACTCGCCTCAATATCAGACTCAAACTGACCTGCCATTACTTTAGCATCCTTCAATTTGGACCCAAGTTTTTGCAGATACTTCTCAGTTTCTTTTAGCAGTTTATTAACCCGATCAGATTTTGCATCCTACAGGCATATTACAACATTTTCATAAATAAGAAAGATTAAAGAATAAATTCAGCGTCAAGGGTGTCAATTGTGTTTAGGCCCATAAAGCACCTGAACCATGCGAAGATATCCTTCAACGTCATTAATTTTCAATAAATTAATCTTTTCTCGCTGGATCCTGTCTATCTTCTCACGGTGAAATCTTTCCTTCCTTTTGTGGAACTCCCTTACATATCTATTGAATCCTTTCCAGCGCTCTCTCTTTACTTTAAAACCATCTTCTAGTCTTTCTCTAAATAAAGATGTGAAAACATATTGATCAGATAAAGGTAACTAGATTTTTAGCAAAAGTAAACAACCCATGCAAGCCACTGCATAGAACAAAACTACCTGTGAACTTCAATCTCACTAAAGAATTCCTTCTGCCTTTCCCTAATTCTCTTATGTCGCTCCTCCTTCATTTTTTGCTCATATCTTTCAATTTGTTTTGATCTCCTTCCAATCCTGTGCTTCTTAATTGATTTCAATCTATCCATTTCACTTGCTATTGGTTTAAAAAAATCGTTCATGATATCACTGCACCAAAAGTTATCAACTGTCATAACCTGACATGAAGCTATGATGTCAAAAGGCCAATTGCGCAGGAATAGAATCAATGAAGATATGATATCAAAAAGCCAAGTGCACGGAAATAGAACCAAAATAGTTGGATTTAGCAAAATGGATAAAGCTCCTCTCTGCTTGTTTGAGGTGGGAGAAAAGACAGAGAAAGTGAGGAAAAAACAAATGAATTTAGGGCAAGCAAAGAATGGAAACTTATGCATAGACAGACAGATTACCTCCGAAGACGTCGCTGCAATTCTAGCAACTGAAGCTTTTTCAATTCAATTACACTTTTCGTCTTCGCAGAAATATCTTCAGAAGAGCTCACAACTTCCTGCAGCATAAACGCAACAACAAAATTAAACCACCTAAACCAAGAGTTATTCAACTTCGTTAAGTAAACTAACTTTCTACCATGCATTAAATCAATGTTTTCACAACGCTATGAGGAAAGCATAAGAGCTGACACAGAAAAACTTTCAAAAGAACATAAGTGCATTTTGCACGGTTATGAACTAAAGATCAGCCCATTCGTAGAAAAATAGAAAACCTGGAACAACACACACACACACACACAGGGAGAGATGCACAATTTCCTCAAACAAAGTAAACCAAGGCAAGGTTCAATTTGACAAAAGGTCAAACTGCTACAAATAATTTGAGAGATTTTAGTACCAGTTTTGGCCTCCACAAACCCACTAACACTCCATTGATTAGGAAATTACAAAACTAAAAGTATCAATAATATCCTAGGATCCAGCACAACAATAAGATTATTATAATCATATGCAACAATTTCATCAAGGGTGTTATTAGAAATATTAACAAATATGAAGATTTTGAGAGAACACAAGCACTTAAAGTGAATTTGAACATGATAAGTGGCTTATCATAAGCCACAAGCACGAATCTCAACACTTTCTTCCATAAAGAAAATGTTTAAAACATCTGTAAGACACATTTTCACTATCTTGAGATATCATAAACACCTGATAAATTGACAGCTAACAAAATGATCAGTGATGTTCTATCACTATGAGAATACCAAACTTTGGCTTCGATGCCTAATAGTAATAGTAATGCAAACCTTTAGCCTATCAGAACAACCACTGATTTTTTGTGATGTCTTCTGCAGTTTCTGAGCCCAGTTGTGCTCAGCAAGGACTTTTCTCTTCTGCCGGTCCAAGATCCATTTTTCTACAGTGGTATGCTTCGGCGAAGGTTGCCTGTTTGTGGACATTGAAGTATAACCTTCTTCCTGGTCTGCCTCTGACAATGTAAATGAACACTTGTGTTTCAGTGCACCAGAAGAATCATTCAAGAATTCGAAGAAATAAAAAGCACATTAGTAAAGCAGGAAGGATATAGTGACTCTCACACTTCAAATAATATATATATACATATTGGCTTCTTCATGTATGAGGGTGTTTATTCACTAACCTTGATAAAAGTTTTTTACAATTACATTGGGATCCTTGACTGCCATAGCAGGGTAGTTTTGGCCACTCGTTCCTGAGGCAGGTTTCCACTTGTCTTTTAACGGAAAACTTGAATATTTCTTATCAGAGTAAGACTTCCCTAGATTATTGCAATCCATAAGATTTTGTCCATGACTAGTGGTATCTTCTGGTCTTTGCAGCACCCCTTCATTACTTAAAAAAGTGGTAGGTACTGGTGCATTAGCAATATCATTAGCAAACCCATCTACAG
>NW_026651443.1:0-10000 GCF_028751815.1 Salvia miltiorrhiza | reverse complement strand
TGGTTTTCTCTGAAGAGCAACCTACAACAACGCATAAACATTTTATTACAAAATTACTTTTACTATGAAACCATGCGAATCGCAATTAGTTGGATACCTTTTTTCTCTTATTCTTCGAGACCGGGGAAGAAATCTGTCCCTTCTCCACTGCCTTTCTTTTACCTTTTTTGTTTCCTTTTTTTCAATGTTTACTGGCTTCTTTGCCTGAATGTCCCTCTGCCCACGTTTGCTAAACAATTCCCTATCTGTAATGTCAACAACTGAATGGGCAGCTCTTGTGGACCGTTTGGGAAGGTTAATTCCTCTTTGTTGAACGGGCATACTACTCACCGGCTGGTCTTTACTTACATTATGATGTTTTTTAAGTGTATGCAGTGGCTGTGTCTTTTTTGTGAAATGTATGATCTCATTCAGCGGTACACGGCATTCAACTCCCTTCTCAATTCCGGCAGCTTGTAAATTTTCCAACTCACAAGGCAATAGATGCATGCTATTCAGAAAATGTGTAACAACTTATAATATGTTAGTAAAATCGAAAACCAATAAGGAGTACATAATTCACAATTATAACAACTTTAGAGTCAAATACCAGATCACTTGCAAAGCTTGGCTTCAATACAGCATGAATCTTTTGCCGAGCAACCTTATGTGGCACCGGAGCCCATCTGAGCATCCTTGGAGTTATTGCCTCATCCAGCCTCGTAGCACAAAGACCACCAATTTTGTTATGCATTTCATAAGCAAACAACTGCAGCGCATAGCCAAATCCCTGTATTTCAACCGTAACTCCCTGTTTATTTGTCTTTTGATGTTTCAGCTTTATTCTATTGTTGTGGCTGACAAAAACAAGGAATTTGTACGCCACAAGTCCCCAAGGAAACTTATCAAAACGTTCCAAGTCATCAACTAGATGCATATAACTTTCTTCTACCCTTGCTATGGAGTGTTTTATCAATAAGACTCCATACAAAATTATTAACAAAGCAAACCTTAAAGCATCGTCATCACCCCCACCCAATTCAGTACAATGCTTCTGAAAGGCTTCTCTAATTTTGCTGAATGTTATTTTTTTCACCCCTTGGAAATGTTTTTTTAAAAAATTTGAAGTGCTTGGAGGTTGCTCCCACCCATTAAACGAGAGACCAATTAACACATGAAACTCAGGTGGCCCTAGTTCCAATTCTTTACCACACACAGAAATACGTAGCAGTCTTTGATCCATAGATTCCGGGACAAGATTAGAATACATCACATATAGTAGGTGTCCCTGGTACTTAAGCTTATCTAACCCTAGAAAAGCACCAAAACAAGAGTTTTGTAACCGGGTTAGGTTTGTAGCACCTAACCACTGCCAGATTTCTTGAATATATAGAGTTGGTTGGTTCCGTGGTGATACTTTTATACCTGCACCTAAAACAGAAATTTGTGCAAATAAATTTGTGGTCCTCTCGGGATAGAAGTTTTGTTTTATGCACCAAAGTAGAAATTGATGTATGTGGGCCTTCAATAATAGAACTCCCACATAGTAATAAACAAAAAGCATATTTGTCAGTTGTATACACTAAAAACCCTAAAATATTGAAATGTCCACTACAAAGGAATTGAAAATAAGAAGATGTCCCCTAATATTGAAAACAGCAAAAATTCCGAATAGTGGAAGAATTACAGATTTCATTGTCATTCTTTGCAACACAGGAAGTGTATAATACCTGTATCCTCGGATTCGTCCATGTTTTCGGCCGTAATATCTGTCATCTTTTAGGATTATTTGCGATTACCTACAATAATACAACCGCGAACAATGAAAACACTGTATTAACTTATAAACGCTTGATTTGTGCTACATTCTTGGTGAAAAACTAAAAAGGTCAACAAGCATGCAAACATTGAAGAAATTAACAAATTTTGAACGAAAACCTATGCACCAAAGTTTCGTTCGCTGGATTATAACATCGCCAAGATGGTTGAGTGCAGAATACGGTTGAAAGTTCACCACCGAAGAACTCCCCCAAAAAAATCGCCTGAGAGCTTGTGTTGTAGGACGCGGGAAGAAGATAGTGAAAAAGATAATTTTTTTAAATTTATTTAACCAAATATTACCACAAATGTTTTGGATTATTTTCCCAGCCCAAATGATGTTCCGTTTGAAGCTTCCATTGAAAGCTTGCGGTCTATGGCCCACTATCTAAATCATTAATATAAATATTCGAATATATTTGTGCTATTAATAATTTAAGATACCTTAATTCCTTTATAAAAAAAAACCACAAAAAATATTGCATCTAATTTGTGTTAATTTGATTTTGCCAATGTCCAGTAAAAAAAATTTTTTTCCACCAAAAACATTTATTACTCCCTCCTTCCCATAAAGCAAGACCAGGTTTGAAAATTCGAAAAAATAAATAAATCAATTGGAAAATACGAAAATAAATTTAATAGGAATTAAATAAACTGGAAATTAAATTATCTAAAAAATAAATAAAACTGCCAATAAAATCAAATCAAAATTAAAATAAACTGCAAATTAAATTTCACATACAAATTGAGAAATAAATAATGTGGGATCATTAAAGAAATTCCTATTGAAAATTAGTAATTTCCGAAAATTAGTTCTTTTCAATAGGAAAATTTTAAAATTTAAAAACGGTTATAGTGACCAATTACTCAAAGAATTATCTCAAATGCAAATTAAATTCCCAACTCAAAAATATATTACATTGTAAGTACAATTTAAACTCACATATATTCACTGTTTAAACTCACATACAATTTAAACTCACATTCAATTTAAACTCACATATAGGTCACTGTTTATTTCCTTAACATTACTCAAATATAAAGCGACCTAACCACATACCAAACATTAAAGGTTGTGGACAATTTACAAAATAAACACTAAAAAACACAATAACCTCGATTGGAAATTTAATTAAGCATCTAATGGAGTTATAACATTATATCTCCCTTGACCAACTAGAGAAACTTTGTGGCGAACCATTAACGCCGGTAGCATTTGGCTGGTCAACGACTTCACTAAAATAACTTGCTCCAGAATTGGTTGGGATATTAAAGCGTTGTGCACTTTCTTCATTTTTGATGATTTCTTCAAAAAGTAAAGTTAGTCTAGCGGAGTTGAACTCGCCCTCTTCCATATGCACACACATTTCCGGGCGTACCTTAACCAAAAAAAAAAAAAAACGTGAGGTAAAAATAAGCACAAAAGATAGAAAATGAAATGTCTTTACTTAAAATAATAAACTTACTGTAGCAATTGTATCCCAAGTTTCCTTAGATGCATTCACCACATTCCTTGCACTGTCGTAAACGACATTAGGTTGATGAATCAACCAAGTGAGTTGATGATATCTGTCTTCCCATTCTTTGACCTTCATATAATAGTCCTCAAGTGATATGTTGATTCTCAACTCATCTCGCATTTCAATCTTCACTCCAAACACAAGATGTGTATTATTTATTGATGGCCCGGGCACCCAAATTCCCTGCCAACGCTTATACTCAAATTTTCCTAAAACGAGAGATTCAACGGATTGAGTCCATTGATCATAGTAAAATAAAACATTTTGAGATATTGGCTTTGCAAGATGCATTGGAAGTGGTGGTTGTAGTTTGGGGGTTCTTTGTTAAGGATGGCAAGGGATATTATATAATAGGTTGTAAATGCCAAATAAATACACCACGTGATATACCTTCTTCAAAGGAAATCACACTTATCCGTGAACCTATAGTGATTCTCGTGATATGTTGGGTGTTCAACAGCCAAAGTTTTGAATGATTGTTAGTAGAGAAAGTATAGAGCTACAAAGTATTTCAAATAACTCAAAATACTTTAAATGGACATCCTTACAACTTGGAAAACATGATGCCTGCCACATAACAGAGGACCCACCAGCGAATGGGCAAAAAAAAATAAACGAAAAACAGGAATACATAACATTACAGAAAGCCAAAGTCAATTTCAAACAAAGGTGCAAATTACTAACAATTAACAAACATTAATTCATTAGTCTGAATCATCGGAGCAAGGAGACTCGTCTTCATAATCGAGATACTCAAACACTTTATCATGGAACAATTTTGCAAGTGCAGCGTAATGCGGCTCTCCTCGGTTCCTATAAACCATCGCTGCTGAGCGTACCTATTCATGAAGAATAATGGAGAAGCAACAAATGACCAAATATTAGTGGGATCATAACACACTAAAGGTCACTGAAATAAAAAGATGCAAATTTGAAGAATTCACCTCCTGAATACTTCGCCAGGTCTCGTCGGTAGCTCGCAATATGTTGGTAAACTTGTCCCAAAAGACTCCCTGTTCACGCAAAAGAGATACCCACAAATGATACCTTTCTTCTAGGTATTCAAGTTTCAAAATATAAAAGTGAACATCTTTAGTCATGTTGAATTGTGCATTTATTTTTCCTTTCACAGAGACAACGAAATCCCAAGTCTTTGGAATGCCTTTTGGGTTCCCCTTCGAATCACTTTCGGTAATGACCAATTCCATGAGCTTTGCATCCATGGCCTCCGTCCAAACATTATCATATAAACTAAACACAGACATAGTTTATTTACGAAGGTGTTGGGGCTTACAGATGATATACAATAACATGTAGAAACTTGCCTATAAATAAAAAAAACTGTCGGCAAATGATCTAAACAGTATATACAAATGATGTACTCACAATCCAGTCACATGCACCACAATTACTCTGTTGGAATAAACAGCCACACACTAAAGACGAAATATGTGCTGCATCATATTTCTAATCACAAATAACAAGTCACAAGGCCTTAACACCCTGCCACACTCATGTGCCAGGTTACTATTAACACTATGTAATTGTAGGGTTACTTTTAACAAGGAATCACATGTGAATGAACAGAATCACAGTCAAATAAGCAAAAAACTGTATCAAAAGTTCATATCCAAAGGATCTTTGTCTCTGGAGCATAGATTATATATCTGATATCATAATAAATTATGATCTTTACCTTACAACAGCACCGAGCCTTACCTAACAATGGATAAATTTGTCAAAGCATGCCTTAATTAAAAATAAAGGAAAGGTTTTACCTAAATACCACCACTCACCAAAGTTTTTAATCCAAAAAAGCCTTCCAGTAACAAGCCTCTGTTTCCTAAACATATTCAAAGGAAATAAAGATAGACTTAGTATATTGAGTCTATCAAAAAGGTTATTTAATCCAGCAATTTTTTCACATACACATCATTAATAACAACAACAGATTTTGGTTAACAAAAAAGGTAAGAAAGCCTTAGTATATTGAGTCTTACAAAAAGGTTATTTTTTTGGGAAAGAGATTGGCTGGGCAGTTGAGAACTTGAACCTCGTGGACGGGTCGCGGAAATTTGGCTGGATTGGAATTGATCATTCTGTGATACTTCCACATTGCACATGGGCTCATCATCTACAGAGTTCATTTCAAAACAAAAATCAATAACTGATACTATATATCGAAATTTCAGTTTAAATATGAAAAATTCATGACTGTGTAATTGAATGAGTAGTAAGTGAATTACCTAAACATGTTCGTTTCTTTGAAGTTTCGCTACCTCTTTTAGGTCGACTGGCATCCCAATGTCGGCGCAAACGTTTGACAGGGATCTTTCTCTTTTTCGGTGTTCGTGGATTTTTAATATTCACCTGCCCCGAACTATTCCCTTCACTGCCATGACGTCCACTAACTCCGGGTCTCGCGGATTTCAATAGTTCAATTTCTTTGACACAATTACCCACAAATTTGTTGATGACATCCCGACAAATCTTGTCGCCCTTGCACTCCAACATCAAATCATAAAGAGTTTTCATATTATGGTTAACAAAAACCATATTTGCAATGCTATCTTGACCTCCTTCTTCAGCCATATTTCGTTGGTTAGGTAGAATCCTATTCTTCGCGTCCTTCCTCCACCTCTTTAGTATGAAATGTTCGGGCAAGTTGTCAATATTCAACAACAACAAAATATTGACTATGTGCCGACACAAAATGCCTTCGGCCTCCCACATTCGACATGAGCAGGTAGCATGACGTGTTGCCCGTGTGAAATGGACTGTACGGATCCCATTAGTTGCTGAACATGAAGAGACTCCATACACTAATTCATCGGCGGTGAAGTCATATGGATGATGAATAATCTTCACATTTAAAGAATGAGCTACCTCACATTCAAAGGTTTTGTACACATTTCGAGTATAAACCCTTGCGGCATGTTTTAACAAATTGTTGTTTTGAATAAATTGTCCAGGGACGCCACGACACAAAGTGTCCTCCTCAGTCTCTCGCAAATGCCTGTCCTCCTCAGTCTCTCGCAAATGCCATTCGTGCTGTAGTCTTTCGTATTTCATCACAAAGTCATGAAGAGAGGTGGTGGCAGAACATAAATCTTTCAACACCTTGTTCGTCACCTCACTCCTAGAGGTAGCATGTAGGCCGGCTGTAAACTTGTCGTTGGTATACACAGAAGCCCATCTTTTTCTCAAATTGTACATGTTCCCAAACCAACGGTTCTCACTTAGCTCATAATCGGTTATCATTGTCTGCCAAGTAGAATCAAATTCACCCTCTGTCTCGCAACCATTCATACAATAGTACCATGTCTTCTTGAATGTCGCATTGCCATTTAAAGAACCAAAATGTGATGGAGCATTTTGGTTTATGTGCCATTGGCACAAACGGTGACAAGAAGTCTGAAAACTAAAATCTATCCCGTTCATAAGAGCCTGACATTGATCTGAAAATATAATCCCCGGCTCTTTCCAGTTCATAGACTCTAAGAAGCAATTAAACAACCACTCAAATGATTTGGTGGTTTCATCAGACAAGAAGGCAAGGGCAAAAAGCACATTGTTTTTGTGGTGGTTTATACCAACGAAAGGTGCACACACTAGATTGTACTTATTTGTTCGATAAGTCGTATCAATGGATAGAACATCCCCAAATATCTCATAATCAACAGCTGAACGAGTATCCCTAAAGAAAAAGTTCATCAACCGGCCATCATCATCAAGCTGTACATTCCAATAAAAATGAGTCTCTGTGTTGCCCTTGCCAATTAAATACTTCATCAATGCATTCGCATCTCCATTTTCAAGTTTGGTTTCCTTTTTCATCAAATTTACGTGTGCATATGCATCATTTTTCATGAATCCTACATTCGCTCGTCCACCTGCTTCTTTTTCCATGAACCTGTAGGCCCTACTAATCTGAATTCCTGCAGCCCTAAAAGCATCTAATACAGATTTTTTAGCAAATGACATATGACGGGCAGATCTCAACGTATAACTTTGGTCTGGCGACACTAATTCGTGATTATGTTGTTTAAAAAACACAGACACTCTCCATGGACCATCTTCCTCTCTAACAACTCGCAACCTTGCCTTACAATTCGTTCGACTAACTTGCTTCTTGTAAGAAGCTATTCGTCCAACCGAACGCTTATTATCTGGATACCCTTCACAAGAACAAAGATAAACTTTTAACCGAAGAATATTTGAATTGTCAAATTTTTTATTGGACCCCTTCCTAACACTGAATCCAAATAAAATACCATATTGGGTGTACAAAATATAAATCACATCCAAACTATCATAAACAGCACCAACCTGCAATTTATCCTCAATTTCAATTCTTAGTGACTTATCTGACTCGCTCTCCAAATCTGAAACACTAACATCTTCAGACAAGCTACATTCATTACCATCAAAATTATTCTCATTTTCTTCTTCTTCAAAGCCATCATCAGAAACATTCAAGTCGATAACCATAGTGGAAAAAAGAAATATATCCGTTTATTTCTTATTCACAGATACGTATGAAGATGCTAGGGTTCACTGAAAAATATCTCCAACGAACGATACACAACAAAAAATTACCTACACACATTTCATTCAAATCAATAATGCATTTCAATTCTACCATTATGACAGCTAAATCAGGACATCAATACCTCATAATGATCTCTCCTAAATCAAATTACAGACCCAAATTTAGAAACCAAAACAAATAATTACCAACCTCGGCCGCAGTAAGAAATGCGATTGCCTTCCTGACGAAATTTGCAGATTCGTGCTTCACCTCCAAAAATCCTTCAAACGATTGCCTCCAGAATTTTTCTTCCCCGTTCGCTCGCAACAAAAAAAAAACTTCCCCCGTTCGCTCACAGCAAAATTCAGAAATGTAGAGTCAATGACAAAAAAATACAAAATTATTTTCAACAATAAATACATAGCTATTCACTCTGTCCAGAATTGTAGAATTCAAATAAATCAAATGTTGGAAAAATATAAACCGATGAAGGATCTTGTACAACTTCAAGAGATACCTCGTCAAACTTCCGGCCGATGCTTGAAATCTTCGAAAACTGGCCGGAAATGGTGAATTCTTAATTTGTCCGATGAAGAAGAGTATTCAATAAGCTTCCTTTTCAAAAAATAGGACAACAACACGTGTCATACCCTATACAATTTTAAACCGTTTCTAGCCTGCTTTAGGGGCACTCCGAACTGGTTTAGGGCTCTGGACCGGCTGGGTTTTTCACTTGAATTAAGGGACACGTGTCGCAATCGCAAGGGTGATCCTCATTAGGGGTGATCTAGCATGGAGTTTACCAAAATATTAGCTATCTTCTTGGTGTGTTTATAATGGGCCGATGCAAATATTAGCTATGTTCTTGAAATAAATAGCTATCTTCTTGGTGTGTTTATAATGGTGTGTTTATAATGAAATTATGCATCAGATTAATGATGATGATAATATTAGCTATCTTGCTTGAAATAAATTATGAACTAATGCGAGTTGAATGATGATGATGATGATAGTGTACTACATAACATGTGAATAGTGCAAAAATGAATAAATTCCCATAGCTCTGAGAATTACATTATCATTTGATTGCAATAAATTATTAGCTAATAGTAATAATAATAATAATAATAATAATAATAATAATAATAATAATAATAATAATAATAATAATAATAATAATAATAATAATAATAATAATAATAATAATAATAATAATAATAATAATCTATGAACTAAAGAAAAATAAATCATATCCTAGATGGCATCTATAATCCCTCCATTCTAATTTTCCTAAATTTTCATTCATTCTTATTTATTTATACATTTCTAATCAATTTTTACATTTAAAACCTATGAAATAATCCTATAAATTTATAGATAAATTCTATACTATTAAATAATCGTATAAATACTCTAAGATAAATCCAACATATTCATTTAATTATAAATTCTACATATCCATTTGATTATCGGAACCATTATATGATTCATGGCCTTCTATTTTCCCGCCAAATTAAAACACATTAACACTTCCAGGGTCCATTAAAATATAAACTTATCAAATTATTAAATCCTAATAGCAAAATATTATACTATTTCGATGTTTATAGCAAAATAGCCATGAATCACTACAATAAATGAAAGAGGTTATGTGTCAATCACCAAAATTATGACAACAACACAATTGCATC
Organism: Salvia miltiorrhiza; assembly: GCF_028751815.1. Classification (NCBI taxonomy): domain Eukaryota; kingdom Viridiplantae; phylum Streptophyta; class Magnoliopsida; order Lamiales; family Lamiaceae; genus Salvia; species Salvia miltiorrhiza. The sequence goes on along the minus strand of NW_026651443.1, from coordinate 461 downwards.
AAACCATGGATCCATGGATCAATAAATGAACCCACACCGCCACTTTGGGTTTAACTTATCTTCCTGAAGCACTCTTTAATCATTTCGGATGTGATATTCAACAACATCCATTTAATTCTGTTACCTAATTTGGCTTTCATTCTACTTGAGGAGAATTTGGCTCTTTAAATAGCACCCATTTGTTAGCCAAAATTACACTCAAGAAAGAAAAACATATCATCAAAACTACTGTCAATGGAAAAGTTCGCAGATGTTCCTCGCCAATATCAGTTTTTCTATGACCTCAAATGGGACCGTGAGATGGACGGGATGTTGCTCCGGCGTGTCCTTGACATGGAGGCTGAGTGTTCGCCTATTCCGACTTATAAGTCGATGCATGCGCTCACCACCGCCATGATCGCCATCAACGTAAAGTTTGAGAAAAGCTTGTGTCTGCAAGAAGTAGTGACAAGAATGGAGCA
>NW_026651442.1:0-10000 GCF_028751815.1 Salvia miltiorrhiza | reverse complement strand
CTCGACTGAAGCTTTACGTGTATCAGTTAAAGTCTTTGACTTAACTAATAACTCCTTACTGAAGAGTATTCAGTATCAGTCGTCAACCTTGTTTTGGTCAAAACTCTTTTCAGTAAATAAGTTGAGTGAGTTTGTGTTTGAAGTTTCGTTTTGATTCATTTGAAGCAAAAATAGCCTATAGATGTATTCCCCCCCCATACACCTATTCGAGACCATCCGGACCTAACAAATACTAGTATAATAATTATAATAATATTTGAGCTTTATGACGTTGATGCAGAGGGTCTACGCCTAGTTTCTGGATCAAACGCTGAGTTTAACTTCAGCTTAAGGCTTTATAACAATGATGCAGAAGGCATTCGCCTTATTTCTAGATCGAACGTTTGTTTGGTTTGGCTTTGGGTTTTTACTTGAGCTTTAGACTTTGTAACATTGATGCAAGGCCTATGCCTTATTTTTGAATCGAACGTTGGACTTGATTTGAGCTTTGAGCTGCTTCCATGAAAAACTTTTTAAACCTCGATGAGACACCTTGAATATTGGAGATAAGTTCGCTGTAGAGATTCTCCTCCACTTCTTTAAGCTTTTGAATTATGATTTGGTGTTTAGAACTAATATGAAGATCTCTATTTATAATTGTAAGAAAAGTCAGCTAGTCTTTGGGCTTATATAAATTAAACCCGTATAATTATGGCCTTATGGGCCTAGAATTGATGTGAGACGATTTTATTGGCTTTTCAAGATATCATTATATATCAATATCAATATTTGACTTGTTATTCCCCTAATAAAAAAAGAAATATTTGATTTGTTATCAAATAAATTGATACACTTTCCCCGTTTCATAATAATGTGCCCTTATTTATATTTTGGGATGTTCCATAAGAATGTGCATATTTGTCATTTTTGGACACTACTCCACCACTAACTATTTATTTCTTACTTTTATTTTATAATAAAGTGAATCATTTTTTCAACTCTCAATACACTCATTTAACATGTTATTAAAACTCGTGTCATCAAAAGTGATGCACACTCTTGTGGGACGAATGAAGTATATTTTTGAGATATGACAATATTTTTATTAATTATATATTTTATTTAATATTGAATTTCAAAAAATTCTAAAATAATTAATTAAAGATATAAAATTAATAAAAAATATATTTATTTTCTCGAAAATTCTTGTGCCTACACCCACCAAATAAAGTTCAACAAAATGTTATAGAGCTCGTAGAGACGAATTTTATTGCAGACTACGATATTTTATTAATGGCCATACTTCTTATCATTTATTTAATATCAACATTGGGTACAAGCGTGTATTCTAAAATTTGTAGTTTGTTTATTCGTTATCAACAAATTGATTTGATTTGTAATATCTTTTCATATTTTGCAAATTAAAAAATTTGTATTAGTATTTTCATGAATTTATATTATACATTTGAAACTAATTATATATAATTTCACTTTTTTTCTTCCCATAATTATGTTTTTCTTATTATATGTTAACAATTTAAGGAACACAAATCTATTTCTTGTTTTTAGTGAAACAAATCTTATGAAAATGATTTCAATGTGATTTAAGTTATATATAATGGTCCAATATATTATTTCAACTAAAGTAATATTCTAACAATTCAGCTAACATAATTTTTTATACCATATGGAAATGATTTAAATTCAAAGTATGATTTATTCAATATAATTTAAATAAGTTATATAATGGTCCAATAAATTGTTTCAACTAAAATAATATTCTAACAATTCAGCTAACATAATCTTGTATCAATTAATCAATCATAAATTACGATATCATTTACATTTAAATATAGTTTTAAATCATATATACATATATAAATGTTCTCATGCGATGCATGAGAGACATACTAATATCTAGTACTCTATATCATTAAATCTCTTTTCACAATTAAATACATATATAAATGTTCTCATGCGTCGCATGAGAGACATACTTTTTTTTTTTTTTTGATCAGTAAAGTAAAACTTTTATTGAAAGAAAATGGATCAAGGCATCAGGAATGCCAATCAAAACAATAAAACAAGTTTAAAGTCTTTGGAACACCAAGAAGTAAAAGGAATTCCTAACTCCACGATTTTGTAGGCCTCGTTCCAACTCCAAAGTCTCCCCTTAATCTGTAATACAAGTCTATCAATATCCAAAGCCTTGTCCTGAAAACGACTACCATTCCTGCTTTCCCAGAGCAACCACACTGTTCCCACCCACAAAGCTTTAAGCAGTCTTCTTTCTCTCTTCTTTTTTCCAGCCGCGATGAAAGAAATGAAGTGTTGAAAGATACCTCTCGGATTTGCCGTTTTGATGTCGAGCCATTGAAAGATCTGATCCCATACCGCCGCTGCTTTCGAGCAATGGAGGAACAGGTGTTCCGTCGTTTCCTCTCTAGAAACACATGCATTGCACCATCTCTCCTCCACGCTGATCTGAACATTTCTTCTACTCAAATTATCACATGTTGCCAATCTGTTTCTAAGACATCTCCATGCCGTCACCTTGGCTTTATTTGGTGTTGGGGCCTTCCAAACCTTTGCCATCTCCAAAGGTAAAACTTGTTGCTTCTGTCTTGTTTTTGCCACAATTTCATATGCCGACTTGAGAGACATACTAATATCTAGTATTATTAGAACCGGTCCTCAGGGACGGAGCCAGGGGGGGCTAGAGCCCCCTCCCAAATTTTGAGGTTTTTTTTTTTTTTTTTTTTTTTTTTTAAAATTTTAAAATATATATATAGATATATGTTTATACCTATTATAAAATAATTTTATTTTATAAAAGAGTATTTGGTTATTATATTCTCTCATATATATACTTAATTTAAGGATAATTCCGTTATTTAAAACTATATAATCTATGAAATATTGTTTGTTATTATTACTATTATACTTGTCTTTTAATAAAAAATGCCTCATATGTATGAAATGCTAAAAAAAAATTATAATGTATTGAAACTAATTTGTAATATATAGAAAATATATAATCTATGAACATGTTGTTTGTTATTATTATTATTATTATGCTTTCCTTTTAATAAAAAATGTCTTAAATATACGGAATGTCCAAAAAAAGTTTTGTGATATATTGAAACTATATAATCTATGAAAATATTGTTCGTTATTATTAGTATTATGCTCGTATTTTAATAAAAAAAATACCTTAAATATACAGAATGCCCAAAAAAAAATTCTCGGGGGCTACCGCCCCCGAACCCCCGTACAGTTTCAGCCCCCCCCGAAATTAATTCCTGGCTCCGTCTCTGCCGGTCCTCTACCATTAAATCTCTTTTCACAATTAATTAATTGATTACTTAATCATGTTTAATCAGATTATTTATTCCTTATAACTCTATTATATACATTATATGTTGACCTAAAATAAATTAAAAGAGGACATTATTTCATCTTTAACAAAAGAAAACCATAGTTTCAATCACAATATTCATACGACTAATTATAAGATACAGAAAAACCAGTATTGATGCAAACTAATTAAATAAGGCAAATCAAACTTGGAAAAGCCAAAGATAGCCTCCAAAAAGCATAAATTACCAATGGGAAAAGAAAATAGAAGAGTGTAAAATCATAAAGGGCCTAATTAAGCATTAATAAAGAATAAGACTAGAGGCAATGAAAATAAAGTTTAAAAAGATGGCCGGAACGACAGAGCTTGATCTAGAAGGTGATGGTGCTGAGATGGCGGATGGCGGCGAAAGAAGCGGAGCACCTTCTAAAATACATTAACATATCTTAATAAATTTCTTGATTTATTTTTGAAATAGTTTATCTTCTATAAATGGTTCATGTCATACAAATATTATGCAGTGTGGAATAATTAACTACTCCCTCCGTCCCACGAATCTTGACACGTTTTCCTTTTTGGGCCGTCCCACGAATCTTGACACGTTTCCTTTTTTGGTAATAATTATTACATTCTATCTCCTACTTTATCACCTTTATTATATTTTCTCTCATACTTTATCACTTTTATTACATTCTCTCTCATACTTTATCAATTTTATACTTTATTAATTACACATTTAAAACACTAATCTACAACTCCTTAATTCCCGTGCCGAACCCAAACGTGTCAAGACTCGCGGGACGGAGGGAGTATATATATACGTATCCCATATACGTCACATGAAATTTGAAAATTGTAACAGAAAATTAAAATAAATAAATAAAACGTAAATGGCACATATCGCACAATATATAGAGAACTCAACTATCAGTACTCTTTCAGTATAGAGAAATCTTCTATCAAAATTCAAACATACCTGGAGATCCATTGGGCGAGTCAGCAACTGCGATGAAAAACGAAAAAATAATTAAATTAATAAAACTCACGTAAAAAACTTGCATCGATCTTACAAAAACTAAAGTTAAAATACCACATTTTATCACAACACATTTTTCAATAATTTCACATTTTTTTAGCTATTGGTAAACAATAACTTCCCAATATTTTTCTCAATAATGTCGTCAACATCGAAAATTCTATATGAATCTAAATGGATATGATTTTCCAATATCGAAAAATTGACTTTCCGGTTGAAAAAGAAAAATGAACTCTCGTGAGATTATTGAAAAAATTGTCGGAATTATTGTTGCTGATTTGCCAAAAAAATTAATTTAAAAAATCACACACTCCAGTGGGAGAGAGAGAGAGACCATAGCAGTTGGTGGAAGGAGGTGCATCAACTCTCTTAGAAATTATAGTTGTCATTTATATAGATTTGCTTGTTAATACCAAACGTGATACCAAAAGTGATACCAAGTTTGCTCACGAATTTTCTTTGGATAAGCTCATATTTTGAAGATTTTATTTCCTATTTTTGGGTAATTTTCGGAGGAAATCTTTGTACATCTTTTGGATTGGCTTGCAAGACTTTAAAAACGAGTCCTTATTCAAGAAGGAATCTTAGGGTTTCACCTCTATATATATAAGCTAATCTCCTCCAAGCAGCTAGGGTTGGTTTTTTCGTGCATTTATTCAAGCAGTTGGTGAGCAGCACGTTTTTGGAGAGAAAGAACATCATAGCTTGGTTTATATGTTCTGGTATTTTCTTACTTTGCTTTTACCTTTGTTGATAGCAAAGTAATTTCGTTTATCTTCTTTGTGAGTTGAAGTATTGTGGTTGTAAGGGAGTATGTGTGTTCGTCGGGGTTCACACTTAGAAAGTTAGTTGTTATCTAGCTTTCAACGTTTCTCTAGTGTTGAGGTTTTAGGAAATTATAGAGGCATAAAAGGTTGAGTAGTTGTAAGTCCTGCTGTAATTTAATCTCTCATAGTGGATCGTTTTCCCTGGGCGAGGCCCCCCAGACGTAGGTTGCTTAACCGAACTGGGTTACCAATTTCGTGTGTTCGCGTTTATTTATTTTCTGCAATCTGCTATGCTTTGGTATTTCGTTTGGTATCATATTGGATTGCTGCGAGATTTTATGTATATTTGGATAGGCGGCTGGTATTTCAAACTCCACAAACCAAAGGCAAAACGTGAGCCCTAGACATGTCGACGCCGATCCCAAAATTGGAGGCGGCGGCCAAGGCATCGCACACGCAGTCAGCGTTGGCTTCCACCAAAGTCTGAAATCCCGCGCAACATGACGCACGCGGCGTCGTTTCGGTGCTGCCCATGGCCAAGAACCCAATGCAGTCCACCATGCCGAACACCAGGGGGTAGCATGCCGCCGCTCACCACCGCCATAGCCAAAATCAAAGACAATGTCGATAAATTCTTCATTTTTTGCTTCTTTCCTTCACTAATTGAAAAGAGTTGATAGGTGATGATGAGTGTAGTGAAGGATTTTGTGAGAAGCCCCAAAGATTTTGATCGTCAAAATGTTTGTTTTGATATGATACGATATTTCCTAAGATTTATACAGTGTTGTTATGTTGTTTGTTGAGATATGTTGGCAGTGATGAACATTTGACTCTCTATATCTTAATGAATTAGGGTTTCTGGATTTTGATTATCTTCTTTGGATGTAGTTTGGATTCTATTTTTGCATAATTAGTTATATATTATTCTGTTTTCAAAACAAAAACATGGAATTAATGTGTTTTTAGTATTAGTTAGTGCATTTAAATTATACAGTGACATTCATCCCTTCAAAAAAATATATTAATTTATGAATTCATACTCTTAATATTGTTTATAAAATATACAAGTCTTGTGTGTGCATGTATTGATCCAGTGTAAGGATGGTTAATACGCGTGTGATGTTAAAAGTCTTATGTTCGAATTCACCAAGCATCACACAATTTTTAAAATTATTTATTCAATAATAATAAAAATAACAAAGTCTGTGCCCTTAAAAAAAATCCAAAACAACGTAGTCTTTATTTATATTAAGTTGGAACAAAGTTGTATAGAGGGTCAGGATCAATAAAAGCTAGCCACCAATTTTATCGTTCTATTTATTTCTCCTTGTTTTTTTTTTTTTGCAATAATGTCATGAACTTCTAATTTGATTTGATTTTACAATAACCGACCCTGATTTTTACGTTACATATTAATTTCATCATGATCGTGATTCAAATGATATATGAATGTGTAAAACTAATCATAGTTAATAATATTGGTGGACGTCGTATACCACCAAATAATTCCTGCGGAATTACCAAAATAAATTAGTATCGTGATAAGCAGGGTCGATCCCACAGAGAGCAGATAAAATCATTCAATTCCCTAAATCTATTAAATTTTGGTGATGCCACCACGCCTTAACTTGGAGAAAAGATTAATTAACTAAGAAAAGCAAATTAAATCAAATAAAATACTTTTGAATTAAATCAATTAAAGAGGTAATTCGGCTCAAATAAATCCACTCTAATTCAACTCTGATCCTCGACGCAATAATTAATTAATCCCTACCAACCAACCAGTTATAGGATACCGTGAAACGCAACGGACGTACCCCAATTCCTACTTACTGTGTCGATAAGCAGCTGGAGACGCCAGACCTGCTTATTTCTCTTATTAAAATATAACCTAGCTGGAGACGCCAGACCTAGATTTAATATTCTAATAGCATTAAGATAAAGGAACCCAATTTATATCAATTATCCTAGAGACGCTAGTAATAATTAATATACCAATTAATTCCCCCTACGAACACGGTAGTTGTATCACTAATTAGTCCAATTCCAACAATTACGGATTGGCAGGAACTAATTGACTGTAATCCAATTAAACTTAAGTTGATCAGGCTTAAATAAAATCAGAATTATCGTGGAACCTAAGAATTAATCGGAATCAATAGGAATCAATTTTAAACCAATTAGGTCTCACAGATTATTAAATTAGAGTTTCATTATTCTCGCCGAATTAAAAGCTTAGCTACTCATAATTAAATTAACAACAATCAAATAAATAAAAGCAATCATAAAATAATCAAACACAAAATAAACGAAATAAAATTGCAAGAAAAATACGAATGAAAAGATAAATGAAATTGAAATAAACTGATCACCACACTTCGAAAATTAAAAGAAATCGATGTCACCGTAAAAGCACTCCAGCCGCAATCTTCTTCACAATATCGATGACTAGAAATAAACAATGTTCTAAACTAAATTGCATGCATGGAAATTGGAAAGAAAATCGTCTGCATTCAAAAGCAAAATAAGTGTATGTCTCCTAATTGTAATCAAAGTCAAACTCTAAAAATCAAAAGTCTAAAAGTGCGGCTGAATGTTGTGAATTGTATGTGTCCAGCGAAAAATAAAACCTAGCTAATATATATATCTCTATGCGTGCATCACAAGATTAAGGGAATTAAATCCCTTCTAAGATGCCGCCTAATCCAAGAATTCATGGGCTTCGGCCCTTTATCTAATTAAGTCCAAAATAAAATAAAACTAAGAGTTTTGAGCTTTATAAAAATATAACAATTAAATTAAAAGCTCAATCTCTACTTTCTTCCATCTTCACGTCAAATCCCATCGCAAATTCGTCTTTCTTCACTTTCTTCCAATTAGCAGCTCCATCTCTAATTCTTCTCATTCCTGCGCCAAAACATAGCAAAACATGTAATATCACATGAAACCACGGCAAAACGCACACTAAACTAGCACTACAAGAATTAAGGGTATAGATGACGAGCCATAGACAACATGCTGCAAAATTCGTTGTCTATAAGTTAATAGACGACGTATTATGGCTTGCATGTCGTCTATACTCGACAATTCAGACGACGCACCTTCAAACGCGTCGTCTAAAGTACATAAAGACAACATATTCTGTTTTCATGTTGTCTATATAAGGCGCTAATAGACGACGCGATTGAGGCATGTTGTCTATTAGCGCCTTCTTTAGACAACGAGCGAGACAATATGTCGTTGTTTTGTATATTAGGCGACGTGTAAAAGTTTGTTGTCTATCATTTGCAAATAGACGACATGTTTAATGAATTAGATGACACAAAACTTGACGTCGTGTATCTTAAAAAAAATTGAACAACCCTAACCAGCCTCTATTCGCGCTCCTCTCAAAAAAAATTGGCCGCTCACCCATTCCCGTCGTCCATCCTGGACACTCCACCCACCGCCGTCCAGCCTCGCCGCGCCTCCTGACCGTCGATCCACTACTGCGCCTGGCCTCGCCGCGCCGTCGATTGCAGCGCCTGGTCTCGTCGCGCCGTCTGTTGCTGCGCCTGGCCTCGCCGCGCGTCTGCTTCGCCGCGCCGTCTGTTGCTGCTCCTCGCCTCGCTCAATCGCCTCGCCGTCTTGCTGCGCTTCGACTCGCCGTCGATTGCTGCGCCTCGCCTCGCCGTCGATTGCTGCGCTTCGACTCGCCGTCGATTGCTGACGCCTCACCACTTTCAACAGCCCCAAACGGAGCAACTGATTAGGTTAAGTGGTCCGATACCTATAAATTCTTCATTTTTTAATTTGCTAATGTAATTCCGATACCTATAATTTCTTCACTTTGTCTCTGCACTTCAATTTTCTAAGGTTTTTGTTAAGTTCTTCAATTTATCTCTACATTTGCTAAGGTTTTTGTTTGAGAATTTTGAAGCGAGAGTCAGCCACACACACACCACTGCATTCTTCGATATCTGATTGAAGCGAGAATTTTGTTTTTCTTTACAAACTTCATTAAGTGCCTCTCTCTGTTTCTCAATTTACTAGAGCAGAAATTGCTTCCATTACCCTCCGGCAGGTTTACAGTTGGAAATCAAAATGTCAACCTCTGGTGTTTTCGAGGTAAATGTGACGAAGAAACACACCTAGTTTCCTTGTAGTGTATTATTATTATTATTCGATACAAAAAATAGAGAAAGAATCTGCAGGTGTTTCAGTAGCTTGAATCCTGTTTTATCGATTCATTGTTCGGATTGTTTGAATTAAAATGCGAATTTGACTTGATCTGTTGATTCATTTCTGCTTATTTTTCAAGCTATTTTTGATCTGGTTTGAATCTGATTATGCTATTTCATTAGTTCTCCTTTTGTTAATCGTTTGTTGTAGATTGATTTAGTTTCAAGTTCGTTCGTCTATTTTGTGTGATTCAATCTGTCTTTAGAAGAGTTGAATAGAATTTGGATGCTGGAATAATTTGGATCCTTCATGTTATGTTCGAGTATATATCTCTACGGATTTGGTTTTGACAGTATTGTGCTTAATTGCGATGGATTCTTTTCTATTTAATTGAATTTGGCAATAGTAAACAAATTTTCATGCTGTAAGAAATGAAAGTTCTTATGAAAGAGGGAGTGTAATTTTAAGTGATGGATTTTTCGTCTTTCATAGCATGAGTTGATCGTTTCTGAGGCATTTTGTAGCATATTGATGCTAGATTACCAATTTAATCCCGATCTTTTGTACTATTTGCAATATTAAGTGATATGTTTCTGTTAACCATTTCATTGGATCCTTGCTTTTGTGATGGTATTTTCTTTTGCACAAGATTATTGAGGTGTTTCCTTTTCAATTTTGTAGATCACATAAGTAGATAAC
>NW_026651441.1:555519-588645 GCF_028751815.1 Salvia miltiorrhiza | reverse complement strand
TCTTCGTCTGATCCTCCAGCCTTCTTGTTGCCAAGATTTCTCAGAAGGTCGAACTCATTTGCCATGAGATCGGAGAAAAGCTTGTTTGTCGGGAGCTGACTGAATCCAGGCTTATGCTGATGAGCGACTGAGTAGATCTGCCATTCTCCACGTAGCAATGCTCGAAGAATCTTCAGGTTGATTTCTCGTTGAGTGTATTTGTCTTTGGAAATGGATTGAACTTCATTCAATATAAGATTGAATCTTTGTTCCATTTCCTCGACAGATTCATTCTTGAGCATGAGGAAGGAGTCGAATTTCTGGCAAGCTATGGGTAGCTTATTCTCCTTGATTTCCTCAGAACCTACGCACATTCTTTCCAGAATGTCCCACATCTCCTTTGCTGTTCTGCACTTGATGATCTTCATGACATGCTTGTCGGGAACGGTGCCGGAGATGATGCTTTTGGCGAGGTTGTCTAACTCATCTTGCTTCCTTTCTTCTGTGGTGAAGTCTGCCTTTGACTTGGGCTGGTCCTCATCGTAAGGTTCCTGACGGATGTCATTAGGAACCCTTTTTACACTTTCGGTGATGATGATCGGACCGCTGGTGATGACTTCCCACATTCTGCAATGTTGGGCGGTGAGGAAGCTTTCAAGCCGAAACTTCCATATGTCGTATTTTTCAATACTAAACATAGGTAGAGAAGATAATCTGCTGTGGTTAGTCTCCATCAAAAAAGAGAGAACAGATAACAGCAGATAGAGCAAATAGCAAGCACAAAAATAAGAAAGAGTAAAACTTCTTCGAGAAGTTTAAGAAAGGATCTAGTTCAAGTAGGAACTAGTCAGAGACAGATAGTTCTTGCGAACAACCTGCTCTGATACCAATTGTTAGGTCCGGGGGGCTCTCGAATAGGTGTATGGGGGGGGAATACACCTATAGGCTATTTTTGACTATCTACCGACCTCAATCAGAGGGATCTCAGTCAGAGATAGAAAAGAAACTTTGCATGCAAACCAGACACCTGTTTAACCGAAATTAGTTTTGACCAACAGGGTTGACGACTGATACTGAAAACTCTTCAGTAAAGAGTTATCAGTTAAGTCTTTAGAACTTAACTGATCCACGTAAGGGCTTTAGTCGTGTTTGCAAAGATGAAGATGATATCTCTCTTCCTTACTATCAGAGGATAGTGAGTCAGATTGATATCATACGCAGCGGAAATTAAACTTAGTTTCGAATAGCCTCAGTGGAGCAGATAGTTGGATTAAGGTTTCTCTTTGCTGTTAGTCAGTGTTCAGTTTTATCAATTTAAATAGCACAGTTATGAATGTAAAACTAAAAGCTGTAAATAACACAGAGACTTTTACGTGGTTCGGAAAAACTCTTTCCTACATCCACGGCTGGTTGATCAGACCAACAATCCACTCCGCAAGTGCTTGCCTGGTGCACTACAAACCGTAAACTGAAGATAAACTCTCTTCAGCACCTACACACCTCGCGTAGGGTTTCCCCACCTACACACCTCGCGTAGGATTTCAGCACCTACACAACTCGCGTAGGATTTCCCTGCTAAGCACACCTCGTGCTCAGACTTCCCTTTCAGAGTTCAGAGTACCTTCCTGAACTCCGAGTCACTCAAACACTCTTATGGGGGAGAGGTTTAAACGAGTGCCAACTATACTTACAAAGAACAAGTTCTTTGAAGCAAGTTTGACCTTTGGCTTCTGGGTACACAGATATATGCCTAGGGTCTAAAAGAATGTATGTAATCAGCAGTGACTGATTTTGGCTTTGGAATTCTCTTCTTCGATTCAAGCTTTGAGCGGTTAAGCTTTAGGCTGAGTAGCTATTTCGGTAGAGCTTCAGCTTATGTCGTTGAATCGGTGAAGATTGAAGTGATCCTCGAGCGCTATTTGTAGGAGAACTCTTGAATAGATCCGTTGGCGTAAATCGTCCTCAAGATTTCTTCCGTTGGAGAGCAATTCGAATTTGGGCTGAGGCTTCAATCTTCGAGGTTCCTTGTCTGTGTGGAAACGGCTCTCTTTGAAGGACAGGAGATGTGACATCTCTGAAAAGTAGCCACCAGATAGGAATGACCTCTGCAGAGATAAGATATTGAGATATCTCTGCATTTAATGCGGCTGTACTTTGAGCGTACGTGGCTTCCTCTGAACGTTGGAAGATCAGTCCTAGGAGGAATGTTCAACTGATACTTGACTTTAGTATCAGTCTATGGCGCGCATTAAATAATCAGTCTTCAACTGATTCTTCAACTGACACTTCAGTTGGTAACTCCAGTCTTCAGTCTTCATTCTTCAGTCTTCAGTCTTCAGTCTTCGACACCGCAGCTAAACTAGAAACGAACTCTAACACTTGAGTTCAAAACGATTCTATTCTATTACATTTAAGTCCTATGAATTTTGGTATCATCAAAACAAGGGTTAGGATATTCCACAAGGTTCCCAACACTTTGTCTCCTACATCAAAATGAATCTCTGTTCGTCTGGGGTCTGTATAAGACTTTTGGCGATCTTATGCTTCTTTAATTCTCTGTTGAATTTGTCGCACAATGGCGATCATCTCTTCAATAGCTTCTGGTCCAAACATTTTTTCTCTCCCCAACGTCATCCCAAATAAAGCGGGGATCTATATTTTCGTCCATACAAGGCTTCGTATGGAGCCATGTTAATAGTTGATTGAAAACTATTATTATAAGCAAACTCGATCAGGGGTAAAACTTGCTCCCATTGACTTCCTCTATCTAGCACAACAGTGCTAATCACATCTTCTAAAACTCGTATAGTCCTTTCAGACTGTCCATCCATCTGCGGATGAAAGGCTGTACTAAAATTCAATTTAGTACCTAACTCTTTTTGCATGCTCGTCCAGAAACATGAAGTAAATCTGGAATCTCGATCCGATGTAATCGTCATCGGTAGGTCAGATATAAAATTCAGTGTAGCAATCACTATTTCTGTCATTTGAGGTGATATCACTACCTCCAATCTCAATCTATCAAATTCTTTGATCAAGTTTTCTTTTTGAATAAGAAAAATCTAACTCTCCTTGATTCTTTCTACTCAACACATCAACGACATCGTTAGCTCTTTCGGGGTGATAATTTATCCCGCAATCGTAATCTTTCACCAACTCTAGCCATCTTCTCTGTCGCATGTCTAGATCTTTTTGCTCAAAGAAGTATTTGAGACTTTTTGTGATCGGTGTTTATCTCACACCGTACTCCATAAAGATGGTGTCTCCAGATCTTCAAAGCATGCACTACGGTTGCTAACTCTAAATCATGCGTCGGATAATTCATCTCATGTGGCTTGAGTTGCCGTGAGGCACTTGCAATAACTCTTCCATCTTGCATCAGTACACATCTTAGTCCATTCTTCAATGCGTCTGTATAGACTGCATACTCTTTGTTCGCCTTGGGAACAACTAAAACTGGGGCAGTGGTAATTCTCTTCTTCAGCTCTGAAAAACTCAACTCACACTCGTTCGTCCACTCAAATTTAACTTCTTTATTTAGCAGGTGCGTCAATGGCTTAGTGATTTTCGAAAAGCCCTCAATAAATCTTCGGTAATACCCTGCTAATCCCAGAAAACTGCGGATTTCATGCGGTGTAGTCGGTGCTCTCCACTCTACCGCTTGAACTTTTGCTGGGTCTACTTCGATTCCTCTCGCAGAAACGACATGGCCAAGGAAATTGATTTCTTCAAGCCAAAACTCACATTTGCTGAACTTAGCATATAACTTTTCAGCTATCAATCTCTCTAACACGATTCTCAACTGCTCTTCGCGTTCTCGTTTACTCTTTGAGTAAATCAGAATGTCGTCTATGAATACTAACATGAACTTGTCCATGTATTTGTGAAAGACTCGGTTCATGAGATCCATGAACACTGCAGGGGCATTCGTCAATCCAAAAGGCATGACTATGAATTCATAGTGCCCGTATCTCATACGAAATGCCTTCTTCGGAATATCTTCCGATCTTATCTTCAACTGATGATACCCCGTTCTCAAGTCAATCTTTTTTTAAAAAAACTCGCTCCTTGGATTTGATCGACTAAATCATCGATCCGAGGTAACGGATAATTATTCTTCAGTGTCAACTTATTCAGCTCGCGGTAGTCAATGCATAACCTCAAACTACCATCCTTCTTTTTGACAAAGAGAACCGGTGCTCCCCACGGGGAAACACTAGGTCAAATGAAGCCCAAATCTAGCAATTTCTTGAAGTTGCAGCATCAACTCTTGCAACTCTGTTGGGGCCATTTTATATTGTGCCTTTGACGTCGGTGCGGCTCCGGGCTTCAAGATTAATTGTAAACTCGAGCTATCGATCTGGTGTAATCCTGGTAAAGCTTCAGGAAAAACGTCTTTGTATTCTCGCACGACTGGTACGCCATCTATGTTTGTTTTGGACTCCTCACTCTGATCAGGTATACAACATACGCGGTTGTATCCTTCCTCTGCAAAAGCCTTTAAGCTTGAAGCGCCGAAATTATTGGCGGCTTTCTCCATTTTCTCTCAACGCCCATAAACGAAGTAGGCTCTTGCCCTGAAAATTGAAACGATATTCGTCTCTCCTTGCATTGTATCGTCACATGGTTCTCCTCTAACCAATCCATTCCCAAAATAATATCTATGTACCACATACACATCATCCTTAGGTTTTTAGCCTTGAGCTTAATCGATTCTAGCTCGAATTCTAAGTCAGGACATACGAGTAAGACCGTAGTGGTTCTGCTAGATTTCTTCGATTCTTGTCCTGAGCCTTCTGCTCAAGCGCAACACTTTCTGATGATGGGATTGATTCGCCTGTGGGGCTGGCGGCTGCCTTCCTGACTGACGTGATCGATAGGCTGGCTGTTGTCGCTGTGGGGGCGGTAGCGGTAAGACTCCTTCCATCGCTTTGAGCTGCGGCCGAAACTGACTCGGTCGTTCTCCGCTTCCACTTTGATGACGATTCGGACACTAGTTGAGTAGTGCCCATCCCCTCGACAGGTGTAGCAGGTATTCTGTCCCATTTTCTCTTTCCTTCTTGCCCCCGTCCAGAAAATAGATTGCACGTTCGAGTGCTCTTAACTGTTTTGGGGTGCTGAAGCTTAAAACACTTTCTCTGGCTACATTGCCAGTTCTATATCCAATGCTCTATTTAATGTTGCAATACACATAACCGCACTCCGACTCGTTACATCGTCCCGTACTATGACGACGATGCTACTTCTATACTAGTCGTCATCTCAGTCTACTATCGTGGAAAATGTCATCTGTTCTAATCTGTCATCTCGATCTCCTTAAATCTGCTATTGCCTGTTCTGGCTTAGCATTACTTCTTCTCATCCTCCAAATGGTTAGCTTTCTACATACTTGGCTAATATATGAAAATCCATAGTCGAACAGTTGTGCTCGTCTCGTAATAATATTCTACGACTGCTCCCATAACTCGTGTTTTCTTCCAAATACTCTTCTTGTTATGCCATCCTAGTTACCTAGACATTCCTAACTCTTGTCGGATGTGGTAGGGACTAGGATGTGATAAATAAAAAAAATATCTGATCTTGAATAAGACGAGCTCAAGTAATGGAATGATTCCATAATAGCCAGTGCTATCTCAAGTATAATGAAGAAGTTACAATCAAAGGAAGATCAAAAGCTAGAACAGAAACTAAGATAAAAACTGAGATATGATATGATAGGAGTAAATCAATACTGGAAGTAGAAGCAATCCACTAGGTGGAAAATGAATAAATTGTCCACTGTTAAATCAAGGGGTAAGGATTTCCAACACAAACGACTCAGGCTCGAACACAGTGGATCTGGAAAAATTTCTCAATAGCAAATAGTTCATCTCATGTAGAAGTTCAAATGGATGTAGAAAAATTTAAAAATGACCAAGCGGTATTGGAACTCAATAAGTCTACTCTCATAATTACTCTTAGCGATGTTAAACGCGGTCCCGGTGAAAGTACCTCTATTACGAAGTACAATTGGTCAATAGTATCTATGCATCCCATGAGGTCTCCATAATACGTTCGCCCTATTAGGGTCGTGTCTATAAATCGCGATGAAATCTCTAAATTCTCATCTCAGTTCTCTATATCTCAACTCAATTCTATATTTCTCATATAGAATTCTCATAGTTCTCGTTATCTCTATCGTTCATCTAACATCATACATCAATTATCAATCTCAAAACTCTGATGTGACATAAAGCTCTCTAGTCATCAACGTCATCTTTATATCATAGGGAGAATTGCCTCTCTTTTGAGGTCTTACTCAAAAATGAAGGTTCTCTGTGTACAAAACGCCCTATACTATGATGATGCTCTCGCTATGCAAGCATCATAGGGCTAAGCGTCATATATGTCCTATGTTATGCTTCTAGCTATGTACATCGGCTATGCATCACTATATATATACATATACATCTCTAGATAGTCTCGGTCGTCATCTATCAATCTCCCATCTCGTCATCATCATTGTCATCACCTGATATCCTACTCCTAACATCATCAGTCGGAGCATCCTCACTCGGCTCCGACTCTTCCTCCTCATACTCGTCTATGATCCGATACGCGCTATCGTCGCTCGGCTCATCCTCGACATCCGTATCATACATCGGATAGTAAACCGGCACCTCGGGAATAGAAACACATGTCTCGGTGCCGTCGTCCGCAACCTGATGCCATAAAGGCTGGGTTTGCCCGCGTCCAACTGTCATATCCGGAGTCTCCTCGTCCGGATCCTCCTCATCGTTGTCTGACCTCGCAGGTCGAGATCCTCCCTCTTGGGACGCCTCGATAAGGTGCATAGTGGAGCTGGTGCGTGTAAGGCTGTAAAGCCAACACGTCGGAATCTAGCACTGGGGCAACTCTCGAATCGGATGGCCCCGATACTCGCTGAATCTGAGGCTCTGTAAAACCAATCGGCGGCGCTGACCTGATAGGTAGCACTGGTAAAGGTGCCGTCACCGGGGTCAACTCCCATAATGGTAAGTCGGCGCTAGGATATATGATCATCGCCAAATACGAAAACGGATCGTGGTCCACGACCGGTGAATACGTCTCGAAAACTATCGGATCTGAAACAGCCTGCTCAGGTATAATCGGCATCGGCTCACTAGGGGGTGGTGGTGCAACCGGGTAAGGCTCATCTGGCAGTGGGGGTGCAACCACTAACTCTCCACCCTGGACTGGCCCATCGGGCAATTCGTACGGCGGTGCAGGGGGATCGCCGAACGCAAAAAAACGATGGCTGAGAGTCGCGATTAAACCGCTAATATCACCATACCTCACTCCTCCCAACCTCGTAGTGCCCACGAATAGGGGGAACGAATGTTGTCGCCCAAACTCCCCACGTGGGTGGTAACCGCGGAATCAGAAGATCGATAGCTTCCGCTCCGTCGATTCCGTAGGGAATAACCCTTTACCTGCGTCGATGGTAATGCGCTAGAAACTCTCCTAGCGTATTGTCCTCATCTGGCTCATACTCTCTAAACCAGCGTTTCGTTGCTTCTTCAACAATACGCTGCATTCTGAAAACAAAAACATCGTGTTTCTCAAAAGTGGATACGAAACTTACTTGGTATTCCCACAATCATCAACATACTCTCTCTCATTTGGTCCGGTGGAGCAACGGCTATACTAGCCTCAACATGACTCCCAAATATTCCTCAACTCATGGTTCTCATCATGCTCAGATAGTTCCGCCATCAAACATCACATAACTCATTAGTGGGTCAACTCAAAACTCAGCATGAAAGCGGAAAAAAAAACATCAAAAGCTCTTACCTCGATAAGTCGGAGGAGATGGGGTGCTAGGGTTCTGTTTCGACTGACTCTCAAACCAGTCTAAGAACTCAAATTAGATTAGTACTCAACTCATAACTAAGAGCAAATAAAAGCTCAACTCAATCAAGCATTGGACTCAGAGCAGACGACCTACTCTGATACCACTCTGTCGCAGCCCGATTTCGACACTAGTAATAGCGGGGACCGAGTATCGATACGACTAATAAAAGAAAGGGGGAAGATAGAAAGAATACATAGATCAACAATGAAAGCTCACAAAGAAACATGCTAAGGAAGGATCATCATAATTCATCAAAAGGGTATATTCGTCAATATTGTCCTAACTCGATAAATATCGGGAATCGCATCATGAAAAGCAAAACAAGTGAAACTCAATTTTTATGTAGAGTCATAATATTCAGAGTGTGATAACAAAAGGTGAACCGACTATATGTATGAAGACACATAATCGTGAGTAAAATGCTTGATTTAATATAACATAACTTCATATCAAAACTCTATCGACAAAAACAGTCATATGACAGAGAAAGAAAACGTCAACCCGAAACATTCCCCACCAGCACCGCACCATGCTCCCCCTCCGCTTATCCTGCACGTTTAGAAATACATGCAGGGCGTGAGTACATAAATACTCAGTGGACATATCGTCGAAAATAAAGCTGCTCATAGAGCTATAAATTGAACTTGCCACATTTCAGCAATACATGAATTATATCTTAAAGGAACCTGTGCAAGCAGTTTTAACCATAAACATCATAATTAAGTGTCTGCAGACAAGTACTCGACATGTATGTACCACATCTACAACTCTTCGTCATCATCAAGGTACTGAGAAGTAGGCCTCCTTCTCAAGCACCGTGACCGGCCGACCCGAAGACGGCTCACAGTCACCTCAGTGTACACTAGCCCTGGCAGGATAGCTATCAACTGCCTAGGACCCGATCGTCTCATCTTAACTCATCAGTAGAGGGTAAACATACAAGCTCAATCATCATCATAAAAATATTGGCAAGTCAATAATTCTCAAACATCATCAAAATCTCAAAACATCAAAACATCTCATAATTTCATCATCATTTAAAACAGTTTAGAAAAGCTCTTAAACTGTATACTCAAAATAATGCCCACCTGAAGACCTTACTCAAAATCTCCTGTCAAAGCGGAGTTACTTACTTCGTTGCTCTGCTCGTGTCTTCAGGGATCATCATCATCATTGAAAGTTCATGTCATAAAATGAATCTCGATTAGAAACTCATTGACTAACTCCCAAGCCTTAACTCATGCTCTATCTCATATTCTATCTCTTTACTCAACTCTATATAAACTCTCCACTCATCTCACATCCTTAAGTTCAAGGATAGGTTTCAAGAAAATCATGGCTCTAAGTCTCGATTTATCTCTCATATAAGGTTCGTCTAATCTCATTCAAACACATAGGCAACACAATCACATAAGGCACATAAGAAATCAGAACAAACATCATCAAAACATGCTCTGTTTTTTACACTGACTCAACTTCAAAATTTAAACTGTTCTGACTCCGACATATCCTGGACTCGAGACTCATACCGAAAGAAAGATCTTCGAGTCTAGTTTCATTTTAAAAAAAAGTAGAGTCGAAAACTCCAAGTGGTTTGAGAGATATGACGTTTTTACCATGATCTACCATTTCTGGCAGTTTTGTGTAACCGAAAGTTACAATTTTTGAAAAATAGTAAACGTTGTCAAACTGGGCTCAACTTTGGTGTATATCTAGCTAACACAATAAGGTTGATACCATAAAAATTCGGAAAGTTAGATCACATAGGAAGCTACTGAAATGAATGACTCTTTCCCCTGTTTTCGGAAATTCTCGGTAAAAATGCACAGTTTAGGTTTTGCATTTTAAAGAAATATCAAACGAAGTTGAAATGACTTGAAATTTTACCAGGGTACTCAAGACTCATGTAGGGACTTGCTATAAAACTTTCAAAGATATTTGACATCGACAAACCGTCGATCACAGTAGGTCAGTAAGGCCTACGAAATTTCTCCAAAATCTCATCTCAAACTCTTTATATGCTCAACCACATCAAAACGATCGAGCGATTCAAAAAAATATATATATATATATACTCAATCTCGACTCTTCTCATCTCATATCATTCTCGAACATCAACTCAAAGCAAAAGCAAATCTCACTTTAACTCAATTAAATTCCCATGGCAAACCATAGCCAATATCCTCAACATATACTTATTTCATGCTCAAGATTATATACTTAAATGATTTCACACAATTAATCACATAGATTTATTAATCCCCCTAGTTTTTATTAAACTAAATCTTTTGAAATACCACTAATCATGTATAACCTATTGATCAAATCATAGATCTAACATCCTAGGTTACCAATTAGCACAAATCAACATCATAAAACAAGATCCCATATAGATACACATATATGTCATCTTCTTCCTCAACTAACACTTTCATTTTTCACTTCTCAACCTCAAGCTTCAATCTCATCCATTATTAATCATCTAGATCATCTCATAAACTCAAATCCATCATCATATAACTCAAGCCAATTCAAGAAAATAAACAACAAAATTCGTAGGGTTTCAAGCCCCTAATTTTCAAAAATTTCCTAGGAATAAGTTTGGTGATTTTCTAGCTCAAACATGATCATATACTCATTCACATATCATTAATATGATCAAATAAATAATCTAAGATCACTTACTCAAGGATTTAAAAGGTGATCAAGACTTTGCTCCAACTTTGATCTTAGCTCTAGCTTCTTGAATTTGACGAGATATGATAGTATTTGATTTGATTGGATGGTGGATTATCTCATAGTAGTGTTTGATGAAGCTTCTCTAAGCTTTCTTCAATGGACATCAATGGAGGAAAAGAGAGTATAGAGAGAGAGAGGGGAGGCCGAGAATGGGGAAGAGAAGGGAGGGGGTGTGCGTGAGTTATTTGTAGAATTAGGATGAATACTTGATCAAAAATCTCAACCCACTTGTATCAAAGTATTATCCCAACATTTTTACTTTATAATTAAAGCATGTCCCCCTTAACTCCTACCTCCTAATCCACTTGCCATTTAAGAAAATGAGCATGTGGTAAAAACAAAATATCTCAAGTGTAGTATTAGTGGAATTAATACACTCGATCTCGATCTCAGCTCCTCGATCTCAGCTCTGCCACCAGAGCATAGCAGAGCTAAAAGACTCGGCCAGAGCAGAGCTAAAAAGCTCGCCAGAGCAGAGCTGGAAACTCGCTAGGGCAGAGCTAAAACTCGCCAGAGCAGAGCTCACTGACTCGGCAGAGCAGAGCTAAATGACTCGGCAGAGCAGAGCTGACTGACTCGGCAGAGCAGAGCTGACTGACTCGGCAGAGCAGAGCTGACTGACTCGGCCAGAGCAGAGCTAACTGACTCGGCCAGAGCAGAGCTAACTGACTCGGCCAGAGCAGAGCTGACTGACTCGGCAGAGCAGAGCTTGATTTCAGCTCTGTCACCAGAGCTGAGCTCGGGTTTTCAGCTCTGTCGTCAGAGCAGAGCAGAGCTCGGCTCAACATCAGCTCTGCTTCCAGAGCAGAGCTCAGTTCAACTTCAGCTCTGCTTCCAGAGCAGAGCTCGGTTTTCAGCTCTGCCTCCAGAGCAGAGCTCAGCTACGCTTGAGCTGCTACAATTTTATCGAAAGGAAAGGAATTTTTAACCTCATCAAAAATACAATAGCTCAAACTATTGGAATATCTCATCTCATCATAAACTTATTTATATATATCTCAGTAAAATATTTCTCATAAAAAAACTGATATGCAAAATAATAATAGTTGTATGCCATTTCCCGATTTAAAAATAATCTCGTTCTCCAAAATCTCGAAAATAATCCGTGTTAAGATAACACAAAACAAATCACACTCACATCATCGTAACCAAATAGTCACGTAGAAAATCACTCAAACCATCTCAGATAAAACACGGATACAATTCTTATTAAAGCAATCAGCAATCATCTCTCAGATCGACTCTCCCTTCTATAGGGTTTCTTACTCACTTATCTCAACTCTATTCTTCTTCAGATGTTCCTATTAGCAATAGGACAATTAATCTCACAGATACCTCTGTATCCGTCATCGGGAAAAAATAAATTATGCTCTTTTCTTAATTCAATCAGCATCTCTATCTTCATCATTGATTCTATCAGACTCATATCCCCATCTAGAATAATAACTCGTCTCATCAAAATAATGTAACTCTAATACTCAATATTTCTATTATCATCATAACTCCATCTCATCTTAATTATAATCTCATATCTCAGTACCGTAGTACTCTCTGTAGTGTCTCGACACTACTACTACTCATAAAAGTACGGGGTGTTACAAGGTCGAACTTATTTGCCATGAGATCAGAGAAAAGCTTGTTTATCGGGAGCTGACTGAATCCTGGCTTATGCTGATGAGCGACTGAGTAGATCTGCCATTCTCCTCGTGGCAGTGCTCGAAGAATCTTCAAATTGATTTCTCGTTGGGTGTACTTGTCCTTCGAGATGGATTGAACTTCATTCAAGATTTGATTGAATCTGAGTTCCATCTCTTCGATAGATTCATTTTTGAGCATGAGGAAGGAGTCGAACTTCTGACATGCAATAGATAGCTTGTTCTCCTTGATTTCCTCAGAGCCTACGCACATTCTTTCAAGAATGTCCCACATCTCCTTTGTAGTTCCGCACTTGATGATCTTCATGACAAGCTTGTCGAGAACGTTGCCGGAGATGATGTTTTTGGCGAGGTTGTCAAGCTCATCTTGCTTTCTTTCTTCTGTGGTGAAGTCTGCCTTTGGCTTGGGCTGGACCTCATCGTAAGGATCTTGTCGTGGATCAATAGGAACCCTTTTGACGGTTTCGGTGATGGTGATTGGTCCGTTGGTGATGAATTCCCACATTCGGCAATGTTGGGCGGTGAGGAAGCTTTCAAGCTGAAACTTCCATATGTCGTATTTTTCAATACTAAAATAGGTAGAGAAGATAATCTGTTGTGGTTAATCTCCATCAAAAAAGAGAGAACAGATAACAACAGATAGAACAAACAGCAAGCACAAATTGAAAGAGAAAACTTTTTCGAGACCTTTGAGAAAAAGGATCTAGTTCAGTTAGAACCTAATCAGATACAGAGTGTTCTTGCGAACAACCTGCTCTGATACCAATTGTTAGGTCCTGAGGGTCTCGAATACGTGTATGGGGAGGAATACACCTATGGGCTATTTTTCTTTTTCCTCAAACTGAGGGATCTCAAGATAGAGATCAAAATGAAACTTTATACGCAAACAGAGACGCCTGTTAACTGAAAACAGTTTTGACCAAACAGGGTTGACGACTGATACTGAAAGCTCTTTAGTAAGGAGTTATCAGTTAAGTTACTGGAACTTAACTGATGCACGTAAGGGCTTCAGTTGAGTTTGCTAAAATAGAGATGATAACACTCTTCCTGACTATCAAAAGATAGATCAGTCAGACTGATATCATACGCAGCGAAAATAAACTTAGTTTCGCAATAGCCTTGGTTGAGAAAATAGTCTTAGGTTTCTCTTTGCGGTTATTCAGTATTCAGTTTATCAATTGAAACAACACAAGTAGTAAAGTAAAACTAAAAGCTGTAAACAACACAGAGACTTTTACGTGGTTCGAAAAACCCTTTCCTACATCCACGATCGGTTGATCAGACCAACAATCCACTCCGCAAGTGCTTAACAGGTGCACTGCAAACCAAACCGTGTGCTTGCCGGGTGCACACAACAGTACCACTGAAGAAACCACTTCTTCAGTACCCACACTTCACTCGTATCAGATTTCTCTTGCTTAGCACAACTCGCGCCAAGACTCTCAGAGTCAGAGTACCTTCCTGAACTCCGAATCACTCAAACACTCTAATCTTTCTTCCTGAAAGAAGGTTTGAACGGGTGCCAACTATACTGCAAATAACAAGTTCTTTGGAGCAAGTTTGACCTTGGCTTCTAGGAAAAACAGAGGTTTGCCTAAAGTCTAAGAGAATGTATTTAATCAGCAGTGACTGATTTTGGCTTTGGAATTCTCTTCTTCGATTCAAGCTTTGGGGAGGTTAAGCTTTAGGCTGAGTAGCGATTTTGGCAGAGCTTCAACTTATGTCGTTGAATCGGTGAAGATTGAAATGATCCTCGAGCGCTATTTGTAGGAGAACTCTTGAATAGATCCGTTGGCGTAGAACATCCTCAAGATTTCTTCCGTTGGAGAGCAATTCGAATTTGGGCTGAGGCTTCAATCTTCGAGGTTCGTTGTTTGGTGGAAACGACTCTCTTGATGGACAGGAGATGTGACGTCTCTGATAAAGTAGCCACCAAATAGGAATGACTTCTGCAGAGATAAGGAGATCCTGAGATCTCTGCATTTAATGCGGCTGTACTTTTGTGAGTACGTGGCTTCCTTTGAACGTTGGAAGATCAGTCTGAGGAAGAATGTTTAACTAATACTTGACTTTAGTATCAGTCCGCTGAGTCCACGCGTCATGCATTAAGTAATCAGTTCCAAACTGATTCTTCAACTGATACTTTAGTTGGTATCTTCAGTCTTCAGTCTTCAGTCTTCAGTCTTCAAAACCGCAAGCTAAACTAGAAACGAACTCTAACACTTGAGTTCAAAACAATTCTAGTCTATTACAATTAAGACCTATGCATTTTGGTATCATCAAAACAAGGATTAGGATATTCCACAAGGTTCCCAACAATTATGTATACCATGGTATACACAAGACCTGATATGGCTCATGCTATCAGTGTCACATTGGGAGGCCATGAAGTGGATTATGAGGTACCTTAAAGCATCTTCATCTACTGGTATTTTGTTTAAAAAAAATAAAGACTTTAAGGGTGATGCTCTGAAGGGATTTGTAGACTCAGACTATGCAGCAAATCTTGATAATAGGAGGTCACAAACAGGATATGTATATTTACTGTATGGCTCTACAGTTTCTTGGAAATCAAGTTTACAAAGTGTAGTTGCTCTATCCACTATAGAATCTGAATGTATGGCACTTACTGAAGCCATAAAAGAAGCTCTGTGGCTCAAAGGAATTATGAAGGAGTTTGGTTGTCACAGCCCAAAACCATTTATTTTTCTTCTATTTTTTTTATTTGAAATTATTAAATAAAGTGTTTGAAAAATATTTTATTTATTTTAGTCTAATCGTGCCCCTTGTTAAAAGTATATATATATATATAAATAATAACTTTGTATTATAATTAGGCTTTAAAAATAAAATTTATTTTCACATATATAATTATATTATATATATAAATAAATATTTGTAATATTTATAGTTATATATGTTTATTTGAACCAGCATTTAAAGATAATAAGTGAGTAGAAAAAGAAAAACAAATCTACATGGATATATACATATACATTTACGAATTTAAAATATATATATGTACATAATTATCTTTAAAGTTGAGCCATACTAATAATATTATATATGTGTATTCATGCATTTTAGCTACGTGGATATATGCTAAACTACTACAACAAAGCCTATATGGATTTATTCATCAAACCTATACATTTTAAAATTATTTTCCAACTACTATAAATAAGGGTATTAGCTGACATTCAATTATCAAGCCAAATAAAACAGAAGTCGAGAATTTCAAAAACATTAAGGTATATTTACCTTATATATATATATATATAATATATTAATTATTTTTAAAACCGCAAGCTAAACTAGAAACGAACTCTAACACTTGAGTTCAAAACAATTCTTGTCTATTACAATTAAGACCTATGCATTTTGGTATCATCAAAATAAGGATTAGGATATTCCACAAGGTTCCCAACAATTATGTATACCATGGTATACACAAGACCTGATATGGCTCATGCTATCAGTGTCACATTGGGAGGCCATGAAGTGGATTATGAGGTACCTTAAAGCATCTTCATCTACTGGTATTTTGTTTAAAAAAGTTAAAGACTTTAAGGGTGATGCTCTGAAGGGATTTGTAGACTCAGACTATGCAGCAAATCTTGATAATAGGAGGTCACAAACAGGATATGTATATTTACTGTATGGCTCTACAGTTTCTTGGAAATCAAGTTTACAAAGTGTAGTTGCTCTATCCACTACATAATCTGAATGTATGGAACTTACTGAAGCCATAAAAGAAGCTCTGTGGCTCAAAGGAATTATGAAGGAGTTTGGTTGTCACAGCCCAAAACCATTTATTTTTCTTCTATTTTTTTTATTTGAAATTATTAAATAAAGTGTTTGAAAAATATTTTATTTATTTTAGTCTAATCGTGCCCCTTGTTAAAAGTATATATATATATATATATATATATATAAATAATAACTTTGATATTATAATTAGGCTTTAAAAATAAAATTTATTTTCACATATATAATTATATTATATATATAAATAAATATTTGTAATATTTATAGTTATATATGTTTATTTGAACCAGCATTTAAAGATAATAAGTGAGTAGAAAAAGAAAAACAAATCTACATGGATATAGACATATACATTTACGAATTTAAAATATATATATGTACATAATTATCTTTAAAGTTGAGCCATACTAATAATATTATATATGAGTATTCATGCATTTTAGCTACGTGGATATATTCTAAACTACTACAACAAAGCCTATAAGGATTGATTCATCAAACCTAAACATTTTAAAATTATTTTCCAACTACTATAAATAAGGGTATTAGCTGACATTCAATTATCAAGCCAAATAAAACAGAAGTCGAGAATTTCAAAAACATATATTTACCTTATATATATATATATATATATATAATATATTAATTATTTTTAATTCTTATTAAATTATGTTTTAATTTTATGGAACTAGGAGCGGCGCGACTAAGACGTTGATTTTGATTTGAATTATTCAAGCTAATTTTCAAAGCTTAAGTTTCAGGTGTGGGATTTATTTCAGTACATGCTGTGGTTAATCTTTGTCCATTTTAATATTATGTGTTTACCATATGTGAGTTACATTAAATTATATCGCTAGGGGCCCGTTGAATGGGTCCAGGATGGTAAAGATCCTTGGTATGCCACAATGCGATATACATGTTAAAGTTATGGTTGCAACCAATCGCCAGGGGCCGGCTAAATCGGTCCAGGACGGAAAGGTCCTTGGTATGCCACCGTGCGACTTTCAGTTACGAATGTTTGATCATATGTGTTTTCATTTTATTAACGTGGACAATGATTGCATGTTTTCCACACTGAGTGTACCCTGTATGCTCATCCCATATTTAACATTTTCAGGTTTTAAAGGCCGAAGGCGCGTGGAAGGTCGAATGGCGAATCAAATATTTTGTATTTAAATTTACTTAAAAATGTTATGTTTAGTAAAGTATTTTAAAATAAGATATTTATTTCTTTATTTTCACATTAATTATTTATTTATAGTCATGATTTTTCCGCGTGCGTTTTCATTTAAAATTAAATTTGTAACAGCCCGACTCCCGGGAGAATAAGAAACGGCTACTTAATGGGATTTGCTAGACTTTGTTAGAATAAAACGGGTGATATGTTCTTAGATTCGGGTAATACATTGTTAATAAAGGAGTGCCGCAATTGAAGGATAATAAATACAACAATTAAGATAGAGATTTTCCCAACCAGAATCAAAAGTTCGGAGGTCTGAGACAACAAGATAACACTTCATACTAGACATACATATATGCGAGGTTCAATTGCTAGAATGCGATTGCCAAAAGAGTTCATAATAATTAGGCTAAGAATATTTAAATAGTCAATCTCAAAAGATATCCACCTAAGTGAATATTATGGCAGCGGAAATTATTATATGGAATTACAGCAACATCCTCCCTCAGCCTCGCACGACACCACCTGTCGCTCAACCTGCAAAAGGTTTTGAAAACAATTGCAGGGCTGAGTACTAATATACTCAGTGGGTTTAGCCATTTAAAAACATTTGAAAATCCATTTAAAAGAATAATCCATGCTATGAACAGTATAACATAGAAATATTTGAAAGCATTCCATGCATACTTAAAATAAATTTGTGGATCCATTTCCAGTCTTTTCTCTATTGGTGCTTCACCTATAATGTGAACATGTGGGAGCAGCCCACAGAGGTCCACTACCATGCATGTTTCAGAAATGGGAGCAACCCAAGTCTGACAGTCTGAGGCAAGTGGGAGCAGCCCACAATACCCCTTTGTGTGTACACAATCCTAACCAGGGCGATCCAATCGCTACGCCGGCTAGGACCCGATCGTTAGATAACATAGGAGCACTTTAAACAATAGAGATATAAGAAACATTTTAACATGGACATTCATTTGCATTTGCACAATACAAGTAGAGCTCAATAACTCAAAGTATACTTTGGAAAATAAAACCCACCTCGATGTGGAGATTCAGTGCTTGCTCTTCTTGTAGCTCTAAAGCCCTTGGTTACTCGAACCTACAAGAAATCTATTCTTAAATAGGTCTCGAGGTGTCATCCTAATTTTCTAAGTAAAGTGGGGGATTGCTAACTATTGATACATTTTGCCCGAATAAAAAAAAGATGTCCATAAGTGAATAGATAAATTCTTAATATAATATTAGTAATTTGATAAATACCACTAAATTTATAAATAATTAGTAATTTATATTAAACTATTTTCGGGCTCAAGTTAATAGTTAAAGCCTAAGATAATAATTTAAAAGCCATAATTTAAAGGCCTGTTATAAAGTGCAGCCCAAAAAAAAAACAATTTGAAACATAGTGTAGCACATTTAAATAATCAAAATCGGCCCAGTACTCTATTAAGAATCGGCCCATGTCAAAGCAAAAGCCCATCAGATTATTATGAAATGAGGCCCAAATCAAAGCTTAATTAAACCTAAAAGTAATTAAAATAAAACAAGTCAATCTTTCTCTCTCTCTACTCACGCTTCTCTCTCCCTCTCTCTCCTCCCCCCCATTTTCTCCAGAACCTCCGCCTTTCCTCCCGAGCTCCACGCCGGCCGCCTGCTCCAGCTCCGGCGAAATCGCCGGATCCGGGACCTCCCTCTCTTCGCCTTCCTTCTCTCGCTCCCGATAGCAGACGGTCAAGGAGGGCCGCCGCCGCTGCTGGCTCCATTTCTGCCGCGTCAGCGGCGCTCGGCCTTAGGCCGCGCCGCCCTGGCCTCGCCGTCAACCATCAATTGCCAGCCACCTCGCGCTCCCCACCCTCTTCTCCCTTGCGTCATCTGCAGCGGACGGCCGAGGAAGGTTGCCGCCGCCGCTGCTGTTTTCGCAGCGGGCAACGCGCCTGGCCTCCGGCCGCGCCACCGCCATCCTCCAGCGCTCCCTCTCACGGCCCAGCCCGCTCCATCACTTCTCCCTCTGCGTGTGGTGGTCAGCCACCTGGGCGGCGACTCCACCACAACAGAGCTGCTGCCGGCCGACTCTCCTTTCTTCCTCGCGGCCGGCCGAGCAACGGCGTTCTGAAATTCGCTGACCAAGACTCCCACATTCCAGACCAAGTCTCCCACATTCCAGACCAAGAGGAAGAAGGAAAGAAAGATCGAACTTGCAGAGTTAAACAAGGTATGTTCTTGAAGAATGATGGGAATTGGTTCACGAGAAAGGAAGCAGGAAAGACGTCAAGTTTGGTGTTCGTTGGTGTTCTTGATATAGTTGCTTTGTTGCAGTACAGATTTTAATAGTCTTATTGTAGCAGAGATTGTGTTTTACTAGAGATCCTTACAAGTTATGAATGAAAAGTATGCTGTTCAAGTTCATGTCAATGTGTGAGATTGTAAATCTAGTTCTATCTTTGATGTAGAGGAATACATGCCGTGGTATAAAGTTGAAGGGAGAAGATCGAACCTTGTTCAGTTTGGTTTTGATGAATGTGCTGTAGTATTGCTTATTTGGCTTGATAAGCTTGATGGGTGTCTTGAACTCCTGAGGTTGAAAGTATTTTAATGGCAGATTTTGCAAATTAGAGATGGAAAAGGATAGGGAATGTTCTTGAAAGAGAGGTTTAAGGAGTGAAGGAGTGAAGAAAAAGGTGTTGCCTCTGTAGGGGAAGAAAGATTTTAGCAGATTAGGATTTGGGATAAAAGATTTTCTTGGGAGGTGAAAAGACGCTGGTGGCAGAACAGAACAGAAATCTGATCTTGTCAGATTGTGATCATTTCATTTCCTCACGCTGCAGAAGTTAATTTGGGCTCTAAAAAAATAAAACTTAAGCCTACAATTGTTTGGGCTTAAGGACATAAATAATTGAATCCTCTAACTATATACCATATATACATATATATGGGCCTTAGACTCAAAATAATAATAATAGATAAGCTAGGTGATGGGTAAATGATTAAATAAGATAAGGAATATTAGTAATACTATTTCTCACATAATTCGGCAACGGATTTGAATCGATTGACATTGAAATAAAATAAAAATATTATGAGTATATCTATATCAATTTCCTTGATATAATATAATCGCTAAATAATGGGCGTGTATCAATAGTATACTAATTTTCTATATTTCCTATGAAAAGGTCGGGATATCACATGCCTCCCCCCTTAAAGAAATTTCGTCCCCGAAATTTGCGTACCCTGGCTAGTAAGCTCGACTTCTAGTCAACACATATTTTTCTCGTCCGTAGTGATTCTATAAAGGCATAATAAATCCGCTTGCCCCATAAAGTTTTGATCTTTCGATCGAATATGCCCATCAATCTCTTCTCATTTTCTGAATCCCAATATGACTAACGTATCATGCTTCCTTATCATCTCGAAAGCTTCCACCACCATAGGCTTTAAACTTAACATGCATGTAGAGATAAAATGTGAAGCTCTTGATGTTAAAGCAGATACGTCAATTTATGACGATTGTACCTTCTAAATCTTCAGGTGCTTGGGCTGCTTGTTGCTGGTTAAGAGCATAAGCCCTAGCACGTCCAGGTTGTCTCTGTTTTGGTTGTTCATTGCCAATTGGTACCTGATTCTGTCCTTGAGGGGCAAAGTTATGAGGTTGTGGAATTCTCATGTTCTCATTATTGTTTAGACAGTCTCTGGAGAAATGCCCTGGTTGCTTGCACCTAAAGCAGTCGTTGGAACCTCTCTTACATTCACCATAGTGATTTTTCTGACATGTTGGACATAACGGCTTTCCTTCCGCATGTCCTTGTTGTTGTTGCCGATTTCCTCTCCATGGTTGCTTTCTTTTTCCTGGGTTTCCTTCATTTCCGTCTTCCCATTTACGTTTCATTTTTCCATAGTCTTGGGTCGGTGCTTGTGCTAACACATTCTCTTTTTCTTTTGGTAGTATTGC
This sequence comes from Salvia miltiorrhiza, assembly GCF_028751815.1. Lineage (NCBI taxonomy): Eukaryota > Viridiplantae > Streptophyta > Magnoliopsida > Lamiales > Lamiaceae > Salvia > Salvia miltiorrhiza. Next base: position 567,496 of record NW_026651441.1, on the reverse strand, counting down.
TTCGATGTTTAGTGCCCTGCTCAAAGATTGAGCATATGTTAATGCTCCCTGACTTGCTATTGGAACGGCTATCTCAAGCCGCAGACCTTGTCGAAACTTTTCTGCACATTTCTCATCCGTGTCAACTAGATGTGGAGCATATCGCGAAAGCTGGTTAAACATTCGGTCGTACTCAGTGACCGTCATACTTCCTTGTCGTAAATTCCAAAACTCGTCTTGTTTCTTCTTCCTATAGCATCCAGGGATATACTTTTCATACAATCTTTCTTTAAAATCATTCCACGTGTACACCTCCCATTGCTCAGGGGTCAAGGTTCGTCGCACCGATTCCCACCAGAATTTAGCCTCATCAACGAGTTGAAAAATTGCGCATGTGAGTTTCTCCTTATCCCCACAGCCAACGTGGTTGAGTATCCTTTCAGTAGCTCTTACCCATCTCTCGGCATCCAGAGGATCACCGAGGCCATCAAAAGTTGGTGGATTATGCTTGTGAAACCTTTCTTCCACACTACGTTCTGGTATAATTCGTGGCGCATGTCCTTCAGGGTTAGGTCCTCTTTCTCCTTCTCCAGCCATTCTGCATTCAATTAATAATGTTGGACTCCTTCTTCATTCTTTGTAATAAAAATTTGTGATACTGGTGACATAAGGATCCTTCTATTGTCTGAAACGATCGTTGGTTGTCTACAAGTCATCATTTCATGTATCGTGCTTTGATATTCTAACTTTCGTATTCTAACTTTCTAAGGTTTACCCTTCCTTGATCATCTTTCTATGTTATTGTCATTCTATACTTTCTATGTTCCCTCTGTCTATGTTCAGTGCTTTCAATGTATAATCCTGTCTATTTTTAGTCTGTTCATGTCCTCTAAAATCCTCTGATCATAAAATCTAAAGACATCCTTCATCAGCTCACTAAGCGATTATAGTCTGTCATCATATCCTTTCTAGGTTCATAACCTAACTAAAACTTGTAATAACACATAGTGGTTGAATCATCTCATGGTAATGAATTACATATCATGCAGTTATGCAATATTTCCATATTCAAATGAAGTTAGCACATAGTCTTGCATGATAAAAAATGTTTTCAGTCTCAAATTCATATTTAGTCTCAATATAGGTTAAGGTTCCATACATGTTGCGTTTCAGTGTACGGACGTCTCCATACATGATCCGCTTCAGTGTATGTTCAGTCACAATTCATATCAATGCATTCGATCTTAAAATATATTCACTCTTATTGCATGTTCAGTCTCAATACGTATATTCTATCTCAATGCATGTTCAGTCTCAATGCGTTTGTAGTTTCCATACATGCTCTGTTTCATGTTCAATCTCAGTGCATGTTCAATCTCAATGCGTGTCCCGTCTCTATGCATGTTCAGTCTCAATACATGTTCATCTCAATGCATGTTCAATCATAGTGCATGTTCCATCTCAGTGCATATTCAATCTTAGCATGTTCAATAACATATTCATGCGGTGCATGCATTTCAGTAAACATTTTTGAAAACATGTTTAACATACCTTGGTTGAGGGCAGTGTGACGGCGAGCTGAGGGTTGCTGTATAAACTTTAGAAGCCTAGAGATGATATCCTAGACTCAACATCAATGAACTTGTGGTCTCAGAGCCAAGAACTTTTGCTCTGATACCATCTGTAACAGCCCGACTCCGGGAGAATAAGAAACGGCTACTTAAGGGGATTTGCTAGACTTTGTTAGAATAAAACGGGTGATATGTTCTTAGATTCGGGTAATACATTGTTAATAAAGGAGTGCCGCAATTGAAGGATAATAAATACAACAATTAGGATAGAGATTTTCCCAACCAGAATCAAAAGTTCGGAGGTCTGAGACAACAAGATAACACTTCATACTAGACATACATATATGCGAGGTTCAATTGCTAGAATGCGATTGCCAAAAGAGTTCATAATAATTAGGCTAAGAATATTTAAATAGTCAATCTCAAAAGATATCCACCTAAGTGAATATTATGGCAGCGGAAATTATTATATGGAATTACAGCAACATCCTCCCTCAGCCTCGCACGACACCACCTGTCGCTCAACCTGCAAAAGGTTTTGAAAACAATTGCAGGGCTGAGTACTAATATACTCAGTGGGTTTAGCCATTTGAAAACATTTGAAAATCCATTTAAAAGAATAATCCATGCTATGAACAGTATAACATAGAAATATTTGAAAGCATTCCATGCATACTTAAAATAAATTTGTGGATCCATTTCCAGTCTTTTCTCTATTGGTGCTTCACCTATAATGTGAACATGTGGGAGCAGCCCACAGAGGTCCACTACCATGCATGTTTCAGAAATGGGAGCAACCCAAGTCTGACAGTCTGAGGCAAGTGGGAGCAGCCCACAATACCCCTTTGTGTGTACACAATCCTAACCAGGGCGATCCAATCGCTACGCCGGCTAGGACCCGATCGTTAGATAACATAGGAGCACTTTAAACAATAGAGATATAAGAAACATTTTAACATGGACATTCATTTGCATTTGCACAATACAAGTAGAGCTCAATAACTCAAAGTATACTTTGGAAAATAAAACCCACCTCGATGTGGAGATTCAGTGCTTGCTCTTCTTGTAGCTCTAAAGCCCTTGGTTACTCGAACCTACAAGAAATCTATTCTTAAATAGGTCTCGAGGTGTCATCCTAATTTTCTAAGTAAAGTGGGGGATTGCTAACTATTGATACATTTTGCCCGAATAAAAAAAAGATGTCCATAAGTGAATAGATAAATTCTTAATATAATATTAGTAATTTGATAAATACCACTAAATTTATAAATAATTAGTAATTTATATTAAACTATTTTCGGGCTCAAGTTAATAGTTAAAGCCTAAGATAATAATTTAAAAGCCATAATTTAAAGGCCTGTTATAAAGTGCAGCCCAAAAAAAAAAAACAATTTGAAACATAGTGTAGCCCATTTAAATAATCAAAATCGGCCCAGTACTCTATTAAGAATCGGCCCATGTCAAAGCAAAAGCCCATCAGATTATTATGAAATGAGGCCCAAATCAAAGCTTAATTAAACCTAAAAGTAATTAAAATAAAACAAGTCAATCTTTCTCTCTCTCTACTCACGCTTCTCTCTCCCTCTCTCGCCTCCCCCCCATTTTCTCCAGAACCTCCGCCTTTCCTCCCGAGCTCCACGCCGGCCGCCTGCTCCAGCTCCGGCGAAATCGCCGGATCCGGGACCTCCCTCTCTTCGCCTTCCTTCTCTCGCTCCCGATAGCAGACGGTCAAGGAGGGCCGCCGCCGCTGCTGGCTCCATTTCTGCCGCGTCAGCGGCGCTCGGCCTTAGGCCGCGCCGCCCTGGCCTCGCCGTCAACCATCAATTGCCAGCCACCTCGCGCTCCCCACCCTCTTCTCCCTTGCGTCATCTGCAGCGGACGGCCGAGGAAGGTTGCCGCCGCCGCTGCTGTTTTCGCAGCGGGCAACGCGCCTGGCCTCCGGCCGCGCCACCGCCATCCTCCAGCGCTCCCTCTCACGGCCCAGCCCGCTCCATCACTTCTCCCTCTGCGTGTGGTGGTCAGCCACCTGGGCGGCGACTCCACCACAACAGAGCTGCTGCCGGCCGACTCTCCTTTCTTCCTCGCGGCCGGCCGAGCAACGGCGTTCTGAAATTCGCTGACCAAGACTCCCACATTCCAGACCAAGACTCCCACATTCCAGACCAAGAGGAAGAAGGAAAGAAAGATCGAACTTGCAGAGTTAAACAAGGTATGTTCTTGAAGAATGATGGGAATTGGTTCACGAGAAAGGAAGCAGGAAAGACGTCAAGTTTGGTGTTCGTTGGTGTTCTTGATATAGTTGCTTTGTTGCAGTACAGATTTTAATAGTCTTATTGTAGCAGAGATTGTGTTTTACTAGAGATCCTTACAAGTTATGAATGAAAAGTATGCTGTTCAAGTTCATGTCAATGTGTGAGATTGTAAATCTAGTTCTATCTTTGATGTAGAGGAATACATGCCGTGGTATAAAGTTGAAAGGAGAAGATCGAACCTTGTTCAGTTTGGTTTTGATGAATGTGCTGTAGTATTGCTTATTTGGCTTGATAAGCTTGATGGGTGTCTTGAACTCCTGAGGTTGAAAGTATTTTAATGGCAGATTTTGCAGATTAGAGATGGAAAATGATAGGGAATGTTCTTGAAAGAGAGTTTTAAGGAGTGAAGGAGTGAAGAAAAAGGTGCTGCCTCTGTAGGGGAAGAAAGATTTTAGCAGATTAGGATTTGGGATAAAAGATTTTCTTGGGAGGTGAAAAGACGCTGGTGGCAGAACAGAACAGAAATCTGATCTTGTCAGATTGTGATCATTTCATTTCCTCACGCTGCAGAAGTTAATTTGGGCTCTAAAAAAATAAAACTTAAGCCTACAATTGTTTGGGCTTAAGGTCATAAATAATTGAATCCTCTAACTATATACCATATATACATATATATGGGCCTTAGACTCAAAATAATAATAATAGATAAGCTAGGTGATGGGTAAATGATTAAATAAGATAAGGAATATTAGTAATACTATTTCTCACATAATTCGGCAACGGATTTGAATCGATTGACATTGAAATAAAATAAAAATATTATGAGTATATCTATATCAATTTCCTTGATATAATATAATCGCTAAATAATGGGCGTGTATCAATAGTATACTAATTTTCTATATTTCCTATGAAAAGGTCGGGATATCACAAAATTGGATTTGGGTGTCACAAGGTGGTATCAGAGCAGGTCTACTTTCCTGTAGACTCTGCAAAATAAAATTTTCTTAAATTTTTTTTAAAACTCATGTGTGAGAAAGTCATTCGACCACTGCGCGCTCCGACTTCAAGGTAAATGTATTTTAAAAAGTTTTTCAAGGGGATGAGTATAAATTATTTACGTTGAAAGTATGTTGAGTTTTGCTGCAATAATTGAAGTTATTATGAGAAAATTCAAGTTCAGTATTCAAATTATTATGTTGAAGATTATTGCAGCTATGAATTATTAAATTTCGAGGACGAAATTTTTTTAAGTGGGTGGGTTTGTCACAGCCCAAAACCATTTATTTTTCTTCTATTTTTTCTATTTGAAATTATTAAATAAAGTGGTTGAAAAATATTTTATTTATTTATATATATATATATATATACTTTTAATTAAAAGTATATATATATATATATAAAAATAATATCTTTGATATTATAATTAGGCTTTAAAAATAAAATTTATTTTCACATATATAATTATATTATATATATAAATAAATATTTGTAATATTTATAGTTATATATGTTTATTTGAACCAGCATTTAAAGATAATAAGTGAGTAGAAAAAGAAAAACAAATCTACATGGATATATACATATACATTTACGAATTTAAAAAATATATATGTACATAATTATCTTTAAAGTTGAGCCATACTAATAATATTATATATGTGTATTCATGCATTTTAGCTACGTGGATATATTCTAAACTACTACAACAAAGCCTATAAGGATTGATTCATCAAACCTATACATTTTAAAATTATTTTCCAACTACTATAAATAAGGGTATTAGCTGACATTCAATTATCAAGCCAAATAAAACAGAAGCCGAGAATTTCAAAAACATTAAGGTATATTTACCTTATATATATATATATATACATATATATGTATATATAATATATTAATTATTTTTAATTCTTATTAAATTATGTTTTAATTTTATGGAACTAGGTGCGGCGCGACTAAGACGTTGATTTTGATTTGAATTATTCAAGCTAATTTTCAAAGCTTAAGTTTCAAGTGTGGGATTTATTTCAGTACATGCTGTGGTTAATCTTTGTCCATTTTAATATTATGTGTTTACCATATGTGAGTTACATTAAATTATATCGCTAGGGGCCCGTTGAATGGGTCCAGGATGGTAAAGATCCTTGGTATGCCACAATGCGATATACATGTTAAAGTGATGGTTGCAACCAATCGCCAGGGGCCGGCTAAATCGGTCCAGGACGGAAAGGTCCTTGGTATGCCACCGTGCGACTTTCAGTTACGAATGTTTGATCATATGTGTTTTCATTTTATTAACGTGGACAATGATTGCATATTTTCCACACTGAGTGTACCCTGTATGCTCATCCCATATTTAACATTTTCAGGTTTTAAAGGCCGAAGGCGCGTGGAAGGTCGAATGGCGAATCAAATATTTTGTATTTAAATTTACTTAAAAATGTTATGTTTAGTAAAGTATTTTAAAATAAGATATTTATTTCTTTATTTTCACATTAATTATTTATTTATAGTCATGATTTTTCCGCGTGCGTTTTCATTTAAAATTAAATTGGATTTGGGTGTCACAAGGTGGTATCAGAGCAGGTCTACTTTCCTGTAGACTCTGCAAAATAAAATTTTCTTAAATTTTTTTTAAAACTCGTGTGTGAGAAAGTGTCGCAGCCCGATATAGCCAGTGATAGCGTATACCAAGTATCGTACGACTAATAAAAATAATCATGATAGAAATAGAATTTACATCTTGCTTTAGCGGAAGCATTTGCAACTATACTCTTTTTCAAGAAAGACTTTAAGACTAAATTAAATTACTCGCTTGGATAAAACACAATAAGCAGTTGAAACTTAGCAAGGGTTTGAGAAGTATTTTCCCTTATGGGATATTACAGACCAGCAATGTAAATAAGAGGTTCATCAGAGTTGTGCAGCGATGCATTACTATATGTGTGAAGACATATAGCAGGGAGTATAATATCTTATAGAGTCAAAGCAATAAGATAAGCATGAGACATAGAAAGACAATGTCAACTGACAATTCCAACAGCCTTCACCCATCCTCGCGCCAAGCCAGACCTGCACATTTAGAAATATATGCAGGGCTGAGTACCAAAAAGCACTCAGTGGACACATGCCGGAAATAAATTTAAATCTTGCTCTTAGAGCTATATGTCAATCTTGCCCTTTTCAATGCATCAACAGGATTTACATGAGATTTAAAATACCTGTTCACGTTTTTCTGTCATAAACTCATTTGCATCATCATAATAATATCATTAGTCTGCAGACATTATAATCACGGTATGTGCCAACTATGAGAACTCATATACATATATATACTAGGTGAAGAGAAGGAGGCCTCCTTCAAATCACCGTGACCGGCCGACTAGAGACGGCTCACGATCACCTCTGCGCACAAAACCTTTACTGTCATCTAGATCAGTCAAAGGCCGATATCTTGCATCATGATCATAATCATGTCTTTCATAGAGGCAACATACCATATCTCATTCTCATCAATAATATATATATGGCAAGATGACAATTTTCATAATATGCATCAATAATGCTTCAACATGCTTCATTTTCATAGTACTCATCAATAATGCTTCATCATGCTTTATTTTCATAATACTTTGCATTTGAACTCATTATTATGGTAGCTTGCCATAATAGAGTTAGAATAAAGCCCACCTGTCTCAGGAGTCGATGACGTAACGCTCGGGGTCGTACTAACGCCGGCTGTCACTCGAACCTTTAGTGGCGCACGTGTTTAGATTGCCATGTGACAAAATAAACTCTAGTTAGAATCTCATCTAACTCATATCTCATACTTAAGCTTAAACTTTCATCATGTGCTTAATCTCATCTTATAACTTCTCCACTATTTACCCAACTGGACTTCCCAAAATAATCGGATATCTTATCCAATTAAAGGACTCTCAATCCTAGGCAAATAGCATTCAAAAATCACTTAATCATACATGCTTCAAATAATCACTTATTTCACATAATATGCATATAACTTATCTTAATAATCAAATGACTTAAAAGTCATTATATGAACTTGAAATCTTTTTCTTTGTGGGGAAAATCCCAAATATTCATGTAAGCCTTGAAAAATATTTATAAAACTTTCTATTAGCATTTTCATGCCATATCATGGTGTATAATTCCACCAAAACCCTTTAAAAATTTCTTAACACAAAATCAAAGTAAAATTTTCGGACCTTCCAGTTTAACATTCTGTTCTGTCTCGACTTTAATGAATAAACTGCTTTAACTCAGGAATCTCCTGGATTCGAGACTTATACCGATGAACACCTCTTTGAGTCTAGTTTCGTTTAAAAAAAAGTAGACTGAAAAACTCCAAGTGGTTTAAGAGATATGGGTGTTTTCCCACAGTCTACCAGATTCGGCAGTTTAGCACGACTGGAAGCTAGGATTTTTAAAAATTAGCAAACGTTGTCCAAAAGCTTTGAAAATTTACATGAGTCTGTATAACACTTGTATCTTTCTACCATAAAAATTTGGGAGGCTGAATAGTTTTGAAAGTTACTGAAAAGTGTGACTCCACAGACTGCCCTTCAAAATTTCCGGTGGAAATGCGCAGTAAAAGTTTTCTATTTTAAAAAGGTAGTAAACCAAGTCCAAATGACTTGAAATTTTACCAGTGCTTACAAGACTCATATATGTACACACCATAAAATTTTGAAGATTTTTGGACGAGGGAAACCTCGTCAACTCATCAGTCCAGAACGTAAGAAAATTCCCGAAATGGTCGAATTTACAACATATACACATATCCTCATAGATTCATGCTTTCACCAACATTCTCATGCATTTTCTTACTAAGAACTTATCATGCTTCACTAATCATAACATATACCCCTTTCAAGGGTTCTCAAGAAACATATCTCTTCCTCTCATGTATCTAACATGGAGAGGTGTATGAGCACAAGAAGGTAGTGGAAAGTTGAAAGAATTCATCATGCTCTCTTTTATCAACATTTTCGAAAATCACAAGAGTAGAGAGGGGATTATCATGCTTCTATATACCTCAATAAACATGCTTATATATCAAGAAAACTATATATATACAACATGGAAGAAGAATTGAGGTTGCTACCCACAAGATTAATGGAGGTGGAGTAGGGGATGATGTGAAATCCTCTTGGAGCTTGTGCTTAGGATTGATGCACCCTTGAAGGCTTTAGTGTGTAGCTAGAACACTTTTGGCTTCCTTAATCCTTACTATAATTGGTGAAACAAGATGAAAAAGTGTGGTGAAGTGAGAGGGGAGGGGCGGCCGAAGGGTAAGAAAAAGGGAGAGAGAGCTTGCTTGCCTTTATGAGAAGTGATGGTGTGATCTTGCTATTAATGCATATCTTGTTAGTAAATGAAGGAGTGATGGTGAGGATGTCATGAAGTGATATGAATAGAGAGTGAGAAGAGAGAAGAGAAGAGTGAAGAGGGAGAGCCGAGGGAGAGAGAGATCGAGTAAGGGGGGGGGGGGAGAGAGAAGACTTGCATGTGCTTGTTGATCTTCCTTTACTACACTATCTTGTTAGTCAAAGATGGAGTAATGGTGGATATGTCATCCTATTAGGTGAATAGAGAAGGAGAAGAGAGGAGGAGGGAGGAGAGAGAGCCGAGAGTGAGAGATATGAGAGAGAGATGTGTGAGCTTAAAGGTTGGGATTGTGTTGGCTAACTAGGTTAGCTACTTAGGTTAGGTTTTAATGTTGCATGTGTGCAACATTTATGGGGGAGGAATGAAGTAATGAGGGAGAAAGAAGAGTGTGCGTGAGGGAGAAGGGAGAGAGAGACCGAGAGTGAGAGAGAGTGAGGGAGAAAGAGAGAGAGTGAGAGAGATTGAGAGAGAGTCGAGAGTGAGAGAGTGTGAGAGAGAGTCGAGAGTGAGAGAGAGTGAGAGAGATCGAGAGATAGAGAGATAGAGAGAGTGAGAGAGAGTGAGAGAGATCGAGAGAGATTGAGAGAGAGTGAGAGAGATCTAGAAAAATATATACATATATGCTTGAATACTTTACATCACTAATTTAGTGTGTAGGAATATATCCCGCGGAAATATATATATTTTCGTGTGGGAAAAACTTATCTCAATTATGATATTACAATATCATAATAACAATGCATCAAAAATCATATGCGAATATTCTATCACGTAAAATATTAATATCACATAGATATCTCAATTAAAATATAGGGCGAAGATAGGCTTCTCTATAATAGGATTTATAAGGCCCGAGAAAATAATCTTGTCTTATTTATTCGCCCATGTGCATTATTCCTCTAGCTATTATTTAATAACTCAAATTAAATACGAGCTAGGGCATAAAATAGCTTCTCAAAATACGGGGTGTTACATCCTTACCCCCTTAAAGAAAATTTCGTCCCGAAATTTGAAATCTCACCTTCGGGAAACAACTCTGGATATTTTTCCTTCATTTTATCCTCCAATTCCCAAGTTGCTTCTTCTTGCCCGTGATGTCTCCATTGTATTTTGACTAAGGCAATTGACTTATTTCTCAACTGTTGGATCTTTCTATCCAACACAACTTCGGGTCTTTCTTCGTATTTCAGGTCTGGTTCGAGAGATATATCCTCTCGATGAATGACATGCTTCGGGTCAAACACGTATTTTCTCAATTGCGACACGTGAAAGACATTGTGAACATTCGCGAAATTTGGAGGTAACGCGAGTCTATAGGCAACAGGGCCTACTCTTTCTAATATATCATATGGGCCTATAAATCTAGGCTTGAGCTTTCCTTTTATACCGAAGCGGTGAATCCCTCGAGAAGGGGAAACTTTCAAAAAGACTTTACTTCCCACTTCGAATTGAATCTCTGTGCGTCTAGTGTCTGCATAAGATTTTTGACGATCTTGTGCTTCTTTAATTCGTTGCCGAATTTGTCTCACAGTGGTGATCATCTCTTCCACTGCGTCAGGACCTAACACTTTTCTTTCTCCTACTTCATCCCAGTAAAGCGGAGATCTACATTTTCTTCCATAGAGGGCTTCATATGGTGCCATGTTAATAGTCGTTTGGAAACTATTATTGTAGGCAAATTCAATCAGGGGTAACACTTGTTCCCATTGAACTCCTCTATCTAACACTACAGTCCGAATCATATCTTCCAAAACTTGTATAGTTCTTTCGGACTGCCCATCCGTCTGTGGATGAAAAGCTGTGCTAAAATTCAACTTAGTACCCAATTCTCTGTGTAAGCTCATCCAAAATCGTGAGGTGAATTTTGTATCTCTATCGGAGGTAATCGTCATTGGAACTCCGTGCAAACGTACTATCTCACGAATGTATATTTGAGCTAACTTTTCAGACCCATGCGTGACAGGAATTGGTATGAAATGAGCACTTTTTGTCAATCTATCTATGATCACCCAAACGGCGGTATTCCCTCTATTCGACTTTGGCAAAGCAGTGACAAAGTCCATAGCTATGTGGTCCCATTTCCATTTTGGAATTTCTAACGGTTGTAACTTGCCATAAGGTCGTTGGTGCAACGCCTTCACTTGCTGGCAAGCTAAACATCGTTCTACAAATGAAGCTATGTCTCGCTTCATGCCTTCCCACCAAAATCTTGCTTTTAAGTCTTGGTACATCTTCGTACCTCCTGGATGTGCTGCGTAAGGCGGGTCATGAGCCTCACTCATGATTTCATTTCTTAATTTCTCATTATTGGGTACACCGATTCTTCCCTCAAACATCAATGCATTATCTGCTGCTTCTTGATATGAATCAAGCTTCTCGGTACGGATTTTCAACCGCAATCTTTCTAATTTCTCATCCTCTCTTTGCATACTAACAATTCTTGATCTTAGATCGGGGGTAACACTGAGTGTCGCCATGATCAAATCTGTGGTTTGCGGTGGAAATACCACTTCCAACCTTAACCTTTCGAATTCTCTGACCAAGTCATTCTCCTTGGTTAGGATACATCCTAACTTTCCTCATTCCATTCTACTCAAGGCATCTGCCACGACGTTGGCTTTGCCTGGATGGTAATTGATTCCACAATCATAGTCCTTGACTAATTCTAGCCATCTTCTTTGTCTCATATTCAGATCCTTCTGTTCAAAGAAATATTTGAGACTCTTATGGTCGGTGTAAATTTCACACCTTACTCATAAAGGT